>NC_088979.1:44190602-44320602 GCF_963932015.1 Anas acuta
AAACAAACAAGCAAATGCATTTGTGTTTGATACTCAGTGTTTTCCATATAGATTCTTCTAAATTTACAAGTAGCATTTCCCCTTCCAGTCCTGCTGTGTGTAATCTGGGCTCTGATTGTCATTTTTTTTTTTTTTTTTAATTCTCTTCTCTAATGCTTGACTTCTTTAAGTTGATATCAGGAAACTGATCAGGTATTTAGATAGACTGTATTAAAATTGATATAAAATCCAATTCATACATACTTAGCAGGGTGGGAATAGTAAGACAAATAGAAAAGATGCCAAAGTTTTCTGGTATTGTTTCAAGTGGAGATGATACTGAATGTACACAGAACATGGTTTCTTAAGGATGTGTTGCCATTCTACATTTAACAATTGCTTTATTTTATTTGGGAGTTCATTACCTTTCAGTCATAACTAAAGGATAATTGACACTGTTTTATTGTACTGCAAGGAGATTTCCATGCTCTTTAACAAGTGTCTTCTCTAAAAGATGTCTAGAACTAACTTAGACACTGTTTGTTCTGCAGAATCTTTTTCTTTATAAAAGCTTTGAGGAAATATACAGTCTTTCAACGGTAGGTTGAATTCAATGACATCTACACTGACTTCCTCAAAACTCTTCCAAACCCAAAGCTTTTACTTCATTGTTATATTTATATCTTGCCCTATCTGTGTCCTTGCACCCATCACACACAAACCTTCTCCAGGAATGATGACAGTAGGCCTTATGCAGCTACTTGATACACACTCTTTGAGTTTAGTGTAGCATTTGTTCCTATAGAGTTTAGAAAATATATACAACATCATTTAATCTAAGACATTGAATAGAAGTACTCAGTAGACAGAAGGTTATATTTACTTGGATCAGGAACAATAGGCTTAGTTATTCACCAAGCTTCAACAGGTTTCGAATTCAGTTAAGATTTTGACTTGCATTCCATCAGTATGAATACTTGCTCTGGTATGTAAGCCAACTGACTAAGTCACCTCAGGCAGTTGAAATCTACTTCAAACAGTCTGTAAAACCAGCCTGTTTGAAGCCAGCTAGCATCTGCTGTCTTATTGTGTGAAAAGATGGACAAAGAGGCAGAATTTGGACTAACATGTAGAATGAAGTAGAGCAAGGTACTGGGGATAACGAATATATTAATTAAAAAATAGAAAAATTTGGAAGAGGTGAAAATATTTCTGAAAACCTCACAGTTTGTTATGTATTTATACTGGATGCAGGCAGAGTACCACTCACGTTTTAAAGAGTTATGTTATGAACTATAAATAAAACTAGGGTTGTCCCTTGCTGTTATACCAGCTTCTTAACCATTTCAAATTCTGCAAACTGTACTGAAAGGGACTAGGGATCACTAGGCCAGTCTCTTCTGAGTTTGTGTAAAACATGGCTGCATCTTTTCAGCAGGATGGTCTTATGCTAAGATTGCTTTTTCCTGGAAAGAAGATGAAAATGCCTGAATGTCAAATCCTGACCAGCACTGCTGTTGTGCAGCTCAGTTCTGCATTGTGGTTTGCAGTGAAATGCTACATCATTCCTCTTTATTTCTTATGGGCTTTTGCTGCAGTTGCATTCTGCATATGGATTTTTCTGGAGCCAAGTTTTCCACAAGCAACAGAATATCTAAAGCCATCAAAAGATGGCTATCATCCAAAACTAAATATCATTTCAGTTCCCTTTCTTGATCTGAAGAAATTTGGAATGATAATAAAGAGGCTCCTAAAACTGTGTTACACAAAAGAGTAAAATGAGGGTGACTCTTTTCTTGCTGTGCTTTTCTTGTTGCATAACCATGAGATGGAATATATATATATACATTTCTATTTTAACTATTTATCTGTGACAAGCAAATGGCAGCAAGCAAAAGCTGCTCATTCTAAGTATTCAATCTAAAGTTTTGCAAAACTGAAAAACAATAGGGGAAAAATTTTATATGTTGAATTCTGGTACCAGTTTTCACAGAAATACTTGAACAACGATCAATACAAATACATCTGAGCATTTTGAATTCACGTATCCCAAAATTTAAAGTAAGCCATCAAGGAAAGAAAATCAAATATTCAAGTTTAAGAAGTTTAGGGAGATGATTTCCTCTTCTTCTTGTGCCCAAGAAGTGAAAATCACAGAGGTCTCCGGTGCAATTAAGCAGGTTTAAGCTGCCATTTCTGGCTTCTGGGATTTCAGTCATGTGTGTTGGAGAAAGCTCTTCCATTTGCTGTGCTGCAGATTATTTGATAACAGATCTTATTTTTATTACTTTGTTTCCACCTAGTGTTCAAACTGCAAATTACACTAAATTGTAAGTATGTTCTAGAACCAGTACCTGCAGATCAGCATTGGGCTCAGCTAGGAGGGATTTGCATCAAAAATAAGCAAATGGATATAGTAATATTAAATATTTCTTTTACAGTATTGCTACTATTTGCAGTAGATTCTAGACTAAAGGATGTCAAGCATCTACTATGATCTTTGCTACACAGTCTGTTAAGGAGCAGGAGTATCAGTCATGATCTAAATGTCAGAATCCTTCATGGATATAATTTTTTTTTTTGTGTGAGGTCTGCTGTTAACTGAAGACGAACACACCGTGGTCACTGAAAGGCATTCATTACTCTCATGGGCAAGTGTGTGCTAAGAATGAAGTCCAGAAGGCACTCACTAAACTACATGGAGGTTTCCAGGTGAACTTACCTGGATAGTCTTTACCATATGCCAGTAAAGTATTTTCATGCTTTATAACAACCATAAGATTTTAATAACAGATACTGGAGGCTTCAAAAACTCCATTGTGTTGCAGGAAGAAATAAAAGAGAAATTTTTGTGTTGAACTATGAAAAATATTTTTTTCTGGTTTGTTTGGGAGGTTCAGTAGAACATAGCTAGAATACACAGCTTGCGGCTCTACCTTGTGAAATGTAGCAGGAGGCTTAAGGACAGATAAAAAGCATGTATAGACAGTGATGTTTTAAATTCTGTTATAAGACAAAATAAATTGTGCCTTGGTCTTATACATTTTAATATGTTATATATGCTTACAAAAATTAAAAATAAAATAAAATACTAGTATTGCTAATCTCAGACAGCAATTCATACAACACAAGTACGACAACAGCTTTGATAGCTATGTGATATTTTTTATTTATGCTTTTCTTATAAAATTCTAGATACAATAATTCTGTTTATTTGCCTGTTCTTGTAAGTAGAGCAAAATAGCTAAAATACCTAACTGTACCACATACATCATCTGAAAAAATACAGAATTATTATTTATCCAAGCTTCTAAGCTTCTAATGTCTGATGTGTATGGGGACAGAATTACTTGTCTTGAGGATTTGTAATTTGGACTTTTTCTTTAGGAAAAATGCTTTTTTTTTTTTTTTTTTTTTTTTTTTTTTTTTTTTTTCCCCTTACATTTGCTCTTTGAGCACATGCAAAAGTTAATGTCCAGATTAAGGAACTAACTAATAGTTTCTTGGTCCTTCATTCAGGACAGTGTACTAGCTGTTGTGGTCACCTTCTTCACCTTTTTTTTTTTTTTTTTTTTTTTTAAGTGTCCAGCACTGCATTAGGCATTGCCTAACAACCTGCACTGCACCTTTCAGGCCTTCATCTGAGGAAGTATCTCCTCTAAATAAGTAGATACTTGTCACCCATTTGAGGTGTGGCTTAGACACCAAGGTGCTTGCTCCAAACCAGGCAGATAGCTATGCAGACGTATACGTGTATGTGGCTGGAGAACTCTGAATAAAAGGGAATTTACATTTTGCAAGAGATAGGCAAGAGGCTGGCTAATGTTTCTAGAGTTAAAACTTTGTATATAAATTTCATTTTCATAGCAAATCTTTTTCCTTGATTTGTAAAGTGGTGTATTAATATCATAGACGTGTAAGACAAAGAGTCCTTTCTGTTGAAATGTGGTTTTGTTTTGATTTACAGACTGCTTATAGTGACATTAAAAGACCAATTAATTTAACTTCTCTAAAGACTAAGTGCATATGGATCTACAGGTCAGCAGTTGTCTATCAGAACCTGCTTGTTAAAATATTGGATTATTTTAACAACTGTGAGCATTACTGTCTGAACTTGGAGCTACAGAATGGTTCAAGTCTAGATCAGTTGCTACTACCCAACCTTCCTGCTTGAGTAGTAAACCCAAATTTTATTTATGGCATTTTTTTTTTCTTATTTGTGAAATAATCTTAACTGAGTTGAGCTTTTAATGGTGACTCCATGGAGAGGGTTAGGAAGGAAAGAACACTATTTTATGATATTCTCTGTTGTTACCTGAAAGCCCTATCCCTGCCAGAGAGATTCCTGCATTGAAGTGTAGATTTGCTAGATTTGTAGGTTTGCTAGGTCTGAGTCCCAAAATCATCTGGCAAGACCTGTAAACTAGGGAAGGCATCACTGTGGATGTAGCTCTATGGTGAAGATGCACCCATCTTGGAACAGCTGCTTTTGTTTTGGATCATGGTAAGCTGAAGGACTATTTTATTTTGCACAGTTACCTGATCATATGAAGACAATCTCAGCTTTTATGGTACTTTAAGCAGAGTGGGACTGGGATGGTTTCCTTTTGAGGGGATGGAAGGCAAGACTTTGCTACAGGAGAAAAAACATACTGTCAATATCTAAAACCAACAAACTAGTGCAAGCAGAGTAAATTATTTTTGACAGTATGGGAAACCTCAAGATTACCTGATATAATTAAAATCAGTACATTCACCTCTAAGTAATCATTTGTAATAATAGGTGTCATATTTCTTACCCTATCATCCTTTAAGGAACTGCTCTTGGCAAAATAAATAGATTTCCTTGGAGGACTGCATTTATGCAAATAGATTGTGATTAAACTAAATTAGCACTAAGTATCCTCTTCAGCCTTGTATATACAATCCTGTCCTGGGATCTTTGGGCTAATGAGTATGTGGATGAAAATGTTTTATGAGAGATACTGTGGAAAACTAAATTATTAGAGTGTAAAGTAAGGAGGAAGCTGACTTTGATTTTTGCAACATTTTAATGCTGGTACTATATAGTTTGAATCACTCTTTTCTATTAAGAAGGCTAGTAGAAAGAAGGGCACTTTTGACTAATGTTCTTTTTTGATGCTTTCCATTACAGAGGAATGGCCACACTAGATTAGACATAAAGAACCATACAGGCCAGGAACTTGTTTCTGACAGAGCTCAGTCAGATGCCTCAGAGGAAGGATCTGCATTGCAAGGATCTGCAGTCAGACGTAAGGGCATGGCTCACCCTCTAGCATGAAGATAATAAAGCTGTTCATATACCTAGAACAGTCTGGTGATACCAGAAATAATGAATTAACTGTTCACAAATTTTCTCTCTCTTGTACTGTGTGTGAAATACAGCCAAGCTCCCAAGCCTGATCCTTGCTTGAAGCCTGGATGTAGCAAATGTAACAGTTGTCATAAGCTGGAGGCATCACAGTGGGCTGGGAAGTAGGGGTAGCAACAGCTGTGGGCAGAGCAGCCCAGGACCCATAAGAATTCACACCTGCACATGCCTAAGCAAGTGGACTGAAAAATCCTATCTGCTGATAAACGTTTTAAAAGGGAGTAATCTAACCCCTTGTGTTTGGTGCTGTTTCGTGAGGATTTCAGAACTTCCATGTGTCCCAGGTTTTATGGGGAGAACTTTTGGAGGTCTCAGCAAGAACATCAGAGCAGTTTAGGGAAAGTCAGACATAGCCACAGCATTCAGGGAGGCGTCTGCCACTTACACTGGCATGCAAAGCTCTGAGTCAGCTTTGTATGGAGTCAGAGACCTTAAATGAGGCATGGAAGCAGAGACACACAAATATGGAGCTACTTGAAATTCACTTTTTCTTTGTAGACACTTACAAGTAGTCAATACAAAAACACTGAGGGTTGGGGATTTCCTACACCTAGCTGTTACCTTTTTCTGAGGTCTATCCATCTGGGACCAGAAACAGACTAGTATCCACCATTGTTTCTTCAAAGTTCTGACTAAGGACTACTCTAGTAAAAACAAATTGAGGAGAAAGTAATACAAGGGACACACAGCTGCCTTGTTTTCAGAGACTCTGTATAAGTAGAACTCCTCCTGTTATTATGGCATGCTGCTCATGACAACTATAGAGAAAGCTTGTCATCTGGAACATTAATTTTTCACAGGACCATATTTAAGCTCAGTAAACATTTTTTTTTTTATTTTTTTTTTTTACAATTGTAAAGTATACTGTGGAATTAAAATATATAAATTTATTGTTAAAGTTTCCCTCATCTGTGCATTATCTATGATGTCTGCTTCTAATGCATAGATGTATATTTGCCTGAATGCATATTCTGTACCTTGTTGAATAAATCAAAGCTGTTATGTATTCCAGCTTTCATAGTTCTATTGCTTATGAGATATTGTGCCTGTGAATTCAGGTTAGCTTGGATGTTCTTTACAGATCAACATCTTTAGTACTTACACAATCCTGCAAGTGACTAAATATTATTTGGCTCAGAGCAAAGAATCACAATATAATATGCCTTCTTATGATGTTTATCTCCTTTGCTCATAACAGAAATTTTTATCTGTTTTTAAGAAGCCTCTTGTACATGAATTTCACTTTTTGAGCTTGTACTATACTTTCTTTTCACAAACTTCTTAATAGTCACCTCTGTTGCAACAGAAGAATGAAAATAAATCGGTACATTTATTTTCATAATTAATTAATTAATTATAAGCCAGAAGAGGAGATAGTTTACATTTCATTGACTTTATAATAATAGATATGCAAATGTACATGTGATTACCTCCTTCCGTCTTGTTCATTATTACATGAAAAGCTCAGGGAAGCCCTTAATCTTTTTTACCAACCATAGTTGTCAGAGATAGGATGTGGTAAGGATGGGAGAAAAAAAAAGGAAGGAAACAGGTTAGCACTGTCCGATGAAAAGGTGTACATAATTACAGAGAAAGTGTGGACTCTTCTTAAAGTTAGTAATTCTGGCTTCGTCTTCTGGGAAGTAGCCATTTATACAGTGTACATACAGCTTAGGAAATTGACACTCATAAGAGGAAGGAAAGAATATGTTTTAGATGGTTGAGTCTAACCTAATCAAGTTACTGGTGGTGTACCCCAGGGCTTAACACTGGGCCAATACTGTTTAGCATCTTTGTTAACAATCCGGATGAAGGAACAGAGTGCTCTCCCAGCAAGTTCACAGATGATACAAAACTGGGTGGGCTGGCTGATGTGCCAGTTGGTTGTAGACCTTGACAAGCTGGAGAATGAGACAGAGGGTAATCTCATGAAGTTCAACTTCATGGAGTAAAAGCATGGGAACGAGGGTAAAGGCAAAATCCTACATCCAGGGAAGATTAACCCCAGGCACAAGTACATGCTGGAGGCTGGCAGACTGGAAAGTGGCTTTGCTGAGAAGGTCCTTAGAGTGGAAATTGCCCAGGAGCTGGAAAACAAGATGACCATAAGCCAGCAATGAACCCTCATGGCACAAAAGGGCCGACGGTATCCTGGGCAGGTTGAGGGAAGTGATCATTCACAGAATCACAGAATTTCTAGGTTGGAAGAGACCTCCTCCCTACTTTGCACCAGTGAGGCTGCCTCTGGAGTACCATGCCCAGGTCTGGGCTCCTCAGTATAAGAATGATATGCACTTACTGGAGCAAGTCCAGCACTGGGCCACAGAGGTGATTAAGTGCTGGGAACATCTATCACATGAGGAAAAGCAGAGAGAGCTGGGACTGTTTTGCCTGGAGAGGTCTCAGGGGGATCTCGTCAATTTGAATAAATACCTGCTGGGAGGGAATCAAGAAGAGGAAGTCAGACTCTTCTCATTAGTGCCCACTGACAGGATAAGAGGCAATGGGAAGAAACTGAAAATCTTGAAATTCCATCTGAACGCAAGAAAACACTTTTTTACTATGTGGTGTGGTCAAGCATGGGAACAGATTGTCGAGAGAGGCTGTGGAGTCTCCATCCTCAGTGGTATTCAAAACTCAACCAGACCACCATCCAGGACAACATACTCTAGCTGGTCATACTTAAACTGGGGTGTTGGACTACATGAGCTTAAGAAGTCCCTTCCAACCTCAACAATTCTGTGCTTCAGTGAATTGATCCTATTATTTGATTAAAGTCTGCCTGCAAGTGTAGTAGTGTAAAAACATAGGAAAATATTTCTTTTCAGTTTTGAGTTGTTGACCAATTTAGTGGTGAGTTGACTTCCTTAATGCCTAAAGTGATAATGGTTCCTATCACTCAAATCCCATCCTCTAGTTTTGTCCTTCCCAATAGTGCTTGGAAGATATCAAAGATCACTAATATAGAAACAAATTTGAGATGAAAAAGAAAAGTTCTTCCATATGGAAAATATGATGTATGGATAATATTTGGCAAATGCTTCTCCCATATGTATACATGTAGACATATAAGCAAGATGTGATTTGTAGATGAGAGGAAAGCTAGCACAGTACTTTAAGACTTTATGAAAATCAGGACATACTCTGAAAGAAGCAGAAGAATCTATCTGAAGATAGATTGTTCATTCTAAAAGATGGCATGTCCTTTAGGTTGAAATCCTGTGGGAAATTTCTCTTGTAAGACTGTAGCTGCTAGGGCAGGGAAAATACTCTGTATTCTGGAGGAAGATTATGACTAAAACCAACATGACTGAATTTACAGAGAAGTTAAAATACTAAATTTTGAGGTGTGAACTGTTCTTTTGTTTCAATAGTTGCTAAATTAAGGTACTAGCTTTAAAAGATGGCTTCATGACTGGTGTAAACCTCCTAATAGTACCCTGACAAATGAGTGGTGTTGCCCTACCAGTATCTTTTTTTTTTTTCTTCTCTCTTTTATTTTTATTTATTTATTTATTTTATTTTATTTTTGCTATAGGCTTTATTTCAGTTCTTTTGGTCATGAGACCTGCAGTGAATTGGATCAGTTTACTGACATGACTGAGTTGATGTAAGAGACTATTGCATGAACATGGCCAAGGGCAGGACGAGGAAGACAGAACTGCTCCTTCTGGTGGGAATGTGGTATTAGATCAGTTTAAACTGATAATGAAACCGCGCCCTTGCTGCTAACCACAAAAGCTATTGTCAGCACCCGTTTACTGGATCACTGCACTGTACAGTTAGGTTAGTGACAGAGACACTGATTCATGGCAATCTCTGGGGTGTTTCCTGAACAGATAGTCACTGCAGTTACACCTCTGACCATTTAAGAGGCTGAACTCACAAAATCCTTAGAAAATTTACAGTAAGAGGCTATCACTGAACTTGGCCTGATGTGCAAACCACTGCAGACTGTATATTTGCGGTATTGTCTTCAAATCTCTCAGCTCCCATGTTTTCAGCTAAGCAACCATCCTTCCTCATCCTGTGCGTTTGCCTTTATTTGCTACTTCTGCAGCATAATTCAGATGCTACTCTGTCCTGACCACAGGCCATGTGGAAAGAATTGCTAACATGCCACACATTTTTCATGACATAGCTCTCATGCAACATCACTGCTCATCTGATCACAGATTTTCTAGAATATAAAATTTTTCCTATTTATTTCAACTCCTCTTCAGCTACTTTGCTACCTACTTTCAAATTTCTGTTTCCATTTACTCCCCTTCTTCCAAACAGTGGCACTTGCAAGTCATGTCCCCACTGTGCTCTTTTCATGGATTAAGTTTTGGTCTGACTAACAATGATCTTTGTGTGTGTCATGGTGCTCACCTAGTACCTTTGGAAGATCAAATTTAAAACATGTATTTTCTCAAATAAGTACTGGAACTTTTGGTGCTAGAAGTTTTGATTATATAGAACAAGATAGTACTTCAAGTAATATTGTATAATGTAATGGAAAACATCCAAATTTTAACATATTTATCAGCTGAACAACAACAACAACAACAACAACAACAACAAAATTTCTCTAAGAAAGTGAGGTTAAATGCTTCCAAACAAAAACTTCAGTGTTATTTGCAATAATGGTATGCTGAAATTTGTATATACATTGTGCTCTGCTAATTTTGTTCTCCTGTAGTAAGCAAGCAATTGAAATTGATATTCCATTCATCTTTTGTGAAAGCAAAAAAGATTGTTCTTATTTTCAATTGAAATGATCTCTAGTTCCAGTAGAGATCTTTACCCAGAAGGAGAAAATAACCTTTAATTCTCCAAGGTTCAAAGCCAGCACTATGTATAAGAAAGATTCAAAATAATGCCTGTTCTCCATGCAAAACATCTGGGAAACAAGAGAATCTGAGTTCATCAACATGTGATTTTTGAGAAGGTACCTGGGAACTTGAAAACCAGGTTTCATACTTCATACAGGTATTTCAGACACTAAAGTGGTGGCCCGAGCAACACTTGCAAGTAACTTCTGTACTGCTCTGAGTGGAGAAATAATTTGATCCAAGTGTTGTTTGTCCTCACCACAGCTATTTTTACAGAAAACCACAAGATTTTACTGGCTGAGCTCGATGGCATGTGAATTTTGCTCTCCAAGGAGCATGAAGACCAGCAGTTTTGGCAGTTTCATTTCCTTACTGATGACAAAAAACAAAAAAAAAGACAGAGAGAGAGACCAGCGTGACACATACTGCGACACTGGATTTTGTGGTATCACTTAAACAGAGAGGCAGGGTGCAGCTCAACTGTTTTTAACCACAGAAACAGAAAATGTTATTTGGCAGGAAGGAGGAAGTACACCAAATCTACTATGTCTCAAACCTGACTGTGTCTCTTTAAAATGTTCTTAAACCTGTTTAACACACCCCTACTTTTCACCACTCCCTGGGAACATGCGCCTCATATAGCAACTTGTAAATCAAGAAAAACCAAACCCAGCAATTTATTCTCTAGTATGTGGTGGCTATTCTCACACACCCATGCTGGCTGTATAATTAAGCTACAGCATAGCTCACTGACATGGAACTTTCTTCTGCAACTTAAAATGGTAAAACCACTACGGGTTTAAAAGTTTAAAATATTCTAGAGCAGAATTGAAAGTTTCAAAATAAAAATTGAGAAAAGATAAATAATTCAAATACTGTGATTTAGGCACAATACTATGGAGGTTCTGCTCACGGATACATAGATGATGTCAAATCTCAATTGTACTGGTTTATCTGTAGCTCAGGACTCTGAACAGAATGAAAAAAGTTAACTACAAGACAGCTAAAAATTAAAGTTTTAGTTTTAGTTTAGCAAGAGGGTTTGAATCCAGAAAGATCTGACATATTCCTTCTAGAAATATTCCCTTTGTACCCATGAATGACAGGGAAGGAATTGCCTAAAAAACTCAATGATTTTTTTTTTGTTTGTTTGTTTTCTCTCTGTCCACTAATCTTGCATGTTTCCTGTGGGTTAGACTCCAACATACCCAGTTTAGAGTTTCCTTGCCATGCTTTTTCTGTAAGTGGCCACAGTGTTGCTGGAAAGCTGTTTTCTACAATGCATCACAGGACATGCAGTTTGCTTGAAGATTAGACAAATTTTGATTTAGTATAGGTGCTGTTATTTTCGAGGGTGCAGAATAAGATTTGCAACTATTTGCAACAATTTTGGCCAGAGACAGAGGAAAAAAAAATCTGCATGCATGTTTCCTTTTGTTTGAAATTTGGCAAGAATCATGGCTTTCTACAAGAGCAAAATTTAATTTGAAATCCTGCCATTACATGGGATTCATCTGACATGTCTATGTGTTTACAGTGTAGATGCCTACATCTGACTTGTCATCTTAGGCTCCATTTCAAGACAGCGGAAAGAAATAGCAACTCCTGGAGCCCAATGCTCTGACCTACTTTAGTCATTTACATTAGAGTGAAATGAATTTCATTAGTGGAGTCTTGGGTGACAAATGTAGAAGCGGGAGTCTGACTTCAGATGTTGCCTTGCTATTTTGTTAAGCAAGGCCTGCTTGGAAAGTCTTGCCCAGCACTGAGGAACTGAGTGTTTGAACATAGCTGTCACCAGTTTGGATTCTCCTTTCATTGAGTAGAATTCAGATTATTTACTTAGGCATTAATTTTCATTTAGTTTTCTCAGGCTAATAGCCTGAAAAAGGATCCAGAGCAGCCCACATTTGAAATTACTGGGTTCTTCATGGAATGCTCCTACAGCACCATGGCAGGATCCGGAATGTCAGGAACTGATCTGGGTCTCCATGATTACATCCAGATAATTATAATTCTGTCCAGACTCTTTTCCTTCTAATAACACACAAATTATTTTGGAAACATCCTGTTTTAAAGCCCAGCCTTCTTTCCCTTGCACCTAACAACAACAACAACAAACAAATGAAAAACAACAGCATCAAAAATAAATGAAAAAATCTTCAGCCCAACCCTTCACGTACTGAACATTAAAACTCACTTGAAAGACTGTTTCTGTCAACATTCTTTCCAAACTACTTACAGTTTTTAAAACAATTATTCAAAAAAAATATATGATTTACTCAGAATAAGAGGGAAGGAGAAGTTTGTATTTCAAATATATTCTAACACTCTATTGACAAGTTTCAACATACAAATATTTTATAAAGGCAAGAAGAGAACTCAATCATTTATTCAACTTCTCACCCCACTATGACTTACGTGATATGTGTTGGTTTTGGAAAATTATTCTCTTTTTTTTCACATAGTTTCTTTGTGATTGAAATCTGCACCTGAAATTTATTCCTTGGAATATGCTCAGAAATGCTATTGATCCTTCTACTTCTGTGGACAAGGGAGGGCAACAAAACATCTGAATTATTGTCCAGAGAAGCTTGGAGGGGGACAAGGAGTGAAAATGCCACATCTATAATGCCATTTTCTATTTTACTCCTGCAGCTGACCTACATTTCAACACATATCACAAATCTACCTTGTGATTTTATCTGTCCTTTGAATAGATGAGCAATTTTATTTGACTGCAAAGGTAGTTTTAAGCAAAGGGTCTTAAATATGCACTAGCAAATATACAGTGCTCTCCATAATCACATATGTACATACTCTTCCCATTTGCCATGTAACTAGAGAATAAATTCAGTCTGAAGAAACAAATAAATTTGCTGAATGATTCAGTTAAGTGGCTGAAAGTCAGCCCCTTCACTAAAGAGACTGGCTTATTTTAATACCGAAGCATAAACTTTCAAAAAAAAAAAAAATAATAATAATCTGGTATCACTTTGATGTGGTTTAACCTGGCAGGCAGCTAAGCACCACACAGCTATTTGCTCACTCCCTGCCTCCCCCAGTGGGATGGAGGAGATAATAAAAAAAAGGTAAAAACTCATGGTTGTGATAAAGACAGTTTAATAGGGCAGAGGATGAAGGGATAATAATAATAATAATAACAACAACAATAACAATAATAATAATAAATACTGTACAAAGCATGTGATGCACAATGCAATTGCTCACCACCCACTGACTGATGTCCAGCCAGACCCACAACAGTGGCTGCCACCCCAACCAACTCCCTCCAGCTTTATAGCTGAGCATGCTGCCCTGTGGTATGGGACATCCCTTTGGCCAGTTTGGGCCAGCTGTCCTGGTTCTGTTCCCTCCCAGCTCCTGGTGCACCTCCAGCCTCCCTGCTGGCAGGGACATGAGAAGCTTGAAAGTCCTTGACTCTGCAGGTACTGCTCTGCAACAACTAAACCATTGGTGTGCTATTGGCATTATTCTCATCCTAAATCCAAAGCACAGCAACATGCCAGCTACTAGGAAGAAAACTAACTCTATCTCAGATGAAATCAGGACACAACTTAATCATATTGCTATTTGTTTACATCAGCATCAAATAATTAGGAACAATTTAATACAATTTTAGTTATGTACATTATAAAAATGTTGACCATAGGGGTAAACCATTGGAGTGGCAGTCTTTGGTCAGCCCAAAGGTCTACTTAACCCAATATTCTGTCTCCAACAGTGGCCAAAAGCAGATGCTTAGGGAAGCATGGAAGAACAGGGAAAGCACTGATTTCCCTAAGTGTCCTTATAGGCTCTATCAATTTGTACATTTGAGTCTTAGCCAAATGTAGTTTCTGTTTACTTAGTAACAATCAATGGATTTTACTTTGACAAGCTTATTGCCATTCTCATTCAACTCTTTTATATATCAGTATGTACTAATGCATATATGTGTATAAGTACATGTACACACTCACAGAGCAACAGAGATATACACAGATATGTACAGATATATAGGGAATGGGGGAAAAGATACCTTTCTGCCATTGTCATGTTTGACTTTGATGTGGATAGGGAATGGGATCATGCTCTGTTATGCTTGGAAGGCATACGCAGCAGTTATGTGTGCTGGTAACACAAATGTGGAAGCACCAAATGAAGATTTAATTAAATAGATGGAATATTGTTGCACCGGTCCATCAGTTTTTAGACTGACAATACATTTCCATATAGGTTTTTAAATGACAGGCAATTGTTAATTTCTGTATCACCTAATTCATTCCTAATAATAAAAGATACAGTGATCATTATAACAACAAAAGCTTCTTAGCCCTCACAGATGAATCCAGCACCATACCAAGCTAAAGAGAGAAACCCAATCTATCAGATAAGTATAATTTGAACCTCCTCACATAGATATTATTTTATGGAGTAGATACATCTCTGTATCTACTCTATTAAAAGAACAGCCTGTGGGGATGTCTTCAATGTATTTAAAGTGCCCATGGACAATTCATTTCTTTAAGAAAATATTAGTTAGGTAACAGGAAGGCACGTTCCTCTCTTCAATTTCTCCTTTGGCATCTTTTAACAAGATGTCTTCCCTGAGGTTGCTAACATGGCTTCTTTCCTAGAGCTCTCAATGAGGATTTCTAGGTGATGGGGATATTGCAAAGTCTTGCTTATAATTTAATGAAAAAACACAGCTAATCATAATTCTCACAGTCCCACTACTATTGTAGCCACTCCCATTTGTGTTCTTTGTTAATGATAACACAATAATAAATAAGCTATTTATCAGTAACATGAGCTATAAAACTGATTACAGCCATTCAGCTGGTACCATGCAAATGTCACTTGACTTAGCCAGATTTTTCAGCACAATAATCTTTAGACAACTGATTTTATCAGTAATTTTTATTTTGTTTTATTTTATGTTTGTTTTTTTTTTTTTTTTTTTTTTTAAGCTAAGATAGTAATGGTACTGGTACAAGATTAAGATACACAAGATTAGCATACTGTGGATGAGACTTTCAGGGATTTTTGCAAGATATTCCACTCATTTGCAGAGTAGGGAGGTATTCAAATTATGCAAAAAGCAGGCCTATTAACATTGAAGATTATATATCTGCCATGAAATGTGTTGGCACCTGCTATGATTAGCATGTTTTCTCTATGAAGCAATTTTAGAAAGGGAAACAGAAGAAACTGTTCAGCCATTTTCTGTGGCAACTAAAAGCATTGAAATGGTTTAGACACTTTGCATACTATTTATAGCATTTCTATTTTTTCCTTCTTTAGCTTATGAACTCTGCCACACCTTTTGGGAGAACAATGGGCTGCCAAATACATCTGAAAAGTCACTGATTTCCTAGCATTTAAAAAATGCATATGAAAAAGCTCTGATAGTGCTCCTTCCTGTACTCAGTAAGGTGTGGTTAAACAACCGTAGTGCATACCTTACACATACCAGCCAAAAGGTCTTCCCCAGGAATGGCAATCTGTAGTAGCAGTAGCAAATACAAGCTGGGTTGGCAAATAAATAAATAAATACATACATACATACATTTAAAAAATCCATAAAACCCACCCTTATGCCTGGTGCACTTGTACCAGTCTAAGACTTAATGAAATATTTTTCTCAATTTAACAGAAACATAATCTACTAAAAGTGGTTTAAATTGTTTTGTCTCTGCACAACAGCTCTTTCTACCTGATATTACAAAAAGATCCTCCTCTCTAAATACTTCAATCACACAATTCATAAACTTCTGAAAAATAACATAAAAAGAAAGGGAAAAAATCCAAATATGATATATAAATAATCATTTAGGCAGAGGTGGGATCAATATCTGTATGCTTTAGTAAAAGCATTGTAGAGCGATTCTCTCCAATGAATATTTAAACTTTACCAAGGTAAAATAACTGTGGTAATTGTGATCCCTCCCACAGAAGACACCTTACAACTCAGCCGTTAAAGTAGCTTACTGGCAGAAACGGGCTGCTTTCAAAAGGATCTGAACCCAAGCCTCTCCCCATCATATTTAAGAAGGCCTGTCAGTCAGGTGAAGACCCTGGTGACTGGAAAAAGGAAAATATCACTCCCATTTTTCAAAAGGGTAGAAACGAGCACCTGGGGAACTACGGACCAGAAAGCCTCACCTCTGCCTGGCAAGATCATGGAACAGATCCTCTTGGAAGTGATGTTAAGACATGCAAGATAAGGAGGTGATCTGAGAGAGTCAGCATGGCTTCACCAAGGGCAAATTGTACCTGACAAATCTGGTAGTCTTATATGATGGAGTGACTGCATCAGTTAACAAGGGAAGACTGACCGATGTCATCTACTTGGACTTCTGTAAGGCTTCTGACACAGTCACAGAATGGATGAGATTGGAAGGGACCTCTGAAGATCATCTAGTCCCACACGACATCCTGATCTCCAAATTGGAGTGATATGGATTTGAAGGGTGGACTATTCACTGGATAAGGAATTGGCTTGAAGGCCACACCCAGAGAGAGGTGGTCAATAGCTATGACCAGGTGGAGGCCAGTGATGAGCAGTGTCCCTCAGGGGTCTGTCCTGGGACTGGTATTGTTTAATATCTTCAAGAACAACATAGACAGTGGAATTGAGTGCACCCTCAGCAAGTTTGCACCAAGCTGAGTGGTGCAGAGAAGGAAGGGATGCCATCCAAAGGGACCTGGACAAACTTGAAAAGTGGTCCCATGTAAACCTAATGAGGTTCAACAAGGCCAAGTGCAAGGTGTTGCATCTGGGCCGGGGCAATCCCAAATATGAGTACAGGTTGGGAGAAGAACTCATTGAGAGTAGCCCTGCAGAGAAGGACTTGGGTATTCTGGTGAATGAAAAGCTTGACAGGAGCCATCAGTGTGTGCGTGCAGCTCAGAAGGCTTACTGCATCCTGGGCTGTATCAAAGAGAATTGGCCAGCAGGTCAAGAGAGGGGATTGTCCCCCTGTGCTCTGCCCTTATGGGGCCCCACCTGGAGTGGAGGAAGTATGTGGGGCTGTTGGAACAGGTCCAGAGGAGGGCCACGAAGATGTTCAAAGTGCTGGAGCACCTCTGTGAGGAAAGGCTGAGAGAGCTGGGGCTGTTCAACCTGAAGAAGTGAAGGCGCCAGGGTGACCTCACTGTACCTTTTCAGTACTTAGAAGGGGCTCGTAAAAAAAGATGGAGAGTAGTTTTGCTCAGGCAGATAATGATAGGACAAGCGGGAATGGTTTTTAACTAAAACGGGAGATTTAGATTAGATGTTAGGAGGAAATTCTTTACTCAGAGGGTTATGAGGCATTGGAATAGGTTACCCAAAGAAGCTGTGGATGCCCCATCCCTGGAGGTGTTCAAGACCAGGTTGTACCAGGCCCTGGGCAACCTGATTTGGTGGATGGCATCCCTGCCTATGGCAGATGGGGTGGAATGATTTTTAATGTCCCTTCCTACCTCAACCATTCTATGATTCTGTGAACTTGGGCTAAATAGTCTAAATGATTTTTCCAAGTTGGAAGGTTGTTGCTTTCTCTTTCTGTCCTTTGATATGATATTTCTATCGTTAGGCATGCTCTGAGATAAGCCTAGCAGGCAGATTAGGCAGAGAAATTCTGACCTCTGAACACCAGGGGAGGAAAAAGAGTTATTAATAAGGAGTGCAGGCTCTTGGCAATGCCAGTAGTTAGGCTTTGCAAGGCTGCCCAGGAAATTGCTTATCTACCTTTACAATATACATCCTAGTCTGAGCTAGGATGCCCATGGACATCTCCCATCAAATCAATAAGTTTTTGTTTGTTTGTTTGTTTTTGAGATGTCTTCCCATGTGCAGGAGAACCAGAATCTATAGGGGAAAAGAAATCTACAGGTGGTTTCAGAAATCCTGTGGGGATCTAATGTTGGAATAACCTACCTGTGGAAAAAAAAAACCATATTTCTTATTCCTCTATCTCCTCTCTGTTGCAGCTGTGAATCTTACTGGGATTCATGAACTATTTCTAGCCTAGTTCTGAGTCACAAATATGTCTTGGTAAGTGTGTACCTATTGGCAATATGTTCCCTTGGTAAACTGTTGTCACTAGGGTTGAAATGTACCCTGTACACAGAGTTAGCAAAAGTTCTAAGCATACCCTAATTTTATGAAGTAGGGCTGGAGTGGAAATGAGGGGAGGAGTCACCTTCAAGGGAAAGATGTCACCCCATGTATGAGTACCATTTCCTTACATTTATAGCTTTATGTTTGCTGGGCTGGGTTCTGTCTTCCATAAATCACCCTTTCCTTTTGACTTACTTGTTAAAACTGCTGCATACATATGTAGGTGATCCTAGACCAAGCCTTAGCAAGAAAAATATGTTGGTAGCACAGCAGTGCAACCCTCCTCCCAAATAAAGGTTACATTAACTACCTGTTTCTGCCTGCTAACCCATGCGGGCTGGCAACCTGTCATCATCCACTGCTGACACCTCTGTATGTTATAATTTTGTCACCTTTTGACACAAGTTATGTTGAACATGATTCACTTGGGAAAAATCAGGTTAAATGAGTTGGGCCACACTCCTTAACTAAGTAGGGGTAGACTTGAGCAATATCCCCCATTTGTCAGTGCCATTATCTGTTAGTGTACTCCTTGACATAGTTTTGTCCTTGCCAGTGAGTTCCTTCTGAAACAAACAAACAAACAAACAAACAAACAAACAAACACCTTAGGTATGGATATGTCTAGTAGAAGCCCTGTATTGTTTCTCATAGGAGTGGGGACAAGGCTACACTCCTTTTTGGAAAGCAAGTTTAGCCCTATTGATGCAAACCATGCTGTATCACTTCCCCTTATGCCAGGGAATGGGCTTGGTATGTTTAACTATGTAGGATACATATAGCTATTTTATTTGGATCTTGAAACTGAAAAATTAGAACATCACTTGCTAGAATGTCTTTAAGTCTTTTGGATACAACAATAACAATAATAGCATCTGATATCCTGGAAGACGTGTTTCCCAATCCTAAATAGAAGGTCCAAAGTATTAAAGGACTTTTCTTTTGTAGGGTTGTGCTTATGAAAATAATGTGTTCAGTAAAGTATTCCTTCCTTTTTGGGAGGAGTCACAGAGTTGTATTTGTCCAAAAAGTTGCCTGCTGAGTCATCGCTCATTCCTGTCTCTCTCTTGTGTACCCACATAACAGCTCAACAGGGCTAGGCTGCAGTATGCTGTTTTCATATGATGGCCACTTTATAAACCTTAGTAAGGATTTGGAGGTAGAACAATACTTTGTAGTATGTTTTGTACTTAAAAATGGAAACCCAACAAAAAATGACAAGAAAACCCTGTAGAGAAAATACATTTTAGGAGCTGTCGAGAGACATAGACTTTATAGAAAAATATAAGCTAAAGCTAAGTACATGGAACACAACTATCCTGTTTGGAGAGAGGCAGGAATCAGGAAGGGCAATAACATATTATCACTGTAGGGTGCTACGTAGGTTTGACTTTACTAACACTGAATAAGCCATTCAAATCTAAATGATGGTCTTTCTGAATGAGTTATGTACACTTTTCTGCCAGTGCTACACAACTTTAAAAGTCAACACTCCCCTCTAGAAGCTAGCAATTTATTAGGAGGCATTTTAAGAATTCTTTGACTGACTAAAGAAGTTTGATTGTCAAAGAAGAATTCAAATAAACTTGTTAAGAAATGGCCTCCAAACTTTGCTAGCAGTCTGATCAGCAAGAGATAGAGACACCTGATTACTAATCACTAATGTGTCTATATTACTTTTTAATTTAATTTATTTATTTTTTAAATGAGTTAATATAAGGAGGAATTCTAAGTCACTTCTTGCTTTCCTTCATATGCCTGTGTCAGATCTTATACGCTGCTAATAGGAATCACGCTATCAGAATGATTTTGGTGGAGTTACACCTCATTGTATCAGCTGAGAATTGTGGCTATTTGTGTATGTATCTACTTTTTAAAGAAGCTTATCTCTCTTTTGTTTGTTTGTTTGTTTGTTTTTCCTCGAAAGAAGCAGAGTATTTGCACAATTCACAACAAGTATAGACACAGTGGCAATAGGTAGATATTAAATTAGTGACTGTTGTCACTAAAGCTATTTTATTTTATAGTTTGAACTCACAAAGAGTTCATTCAACTCTGATACATCAATAGGACAGCATGGCCCAATGCTGTGAACTACTGGATTAGGTAAATTGCATCCTTTAGTTGAAAGTCATTGGTGGACAATACAGAGACATATATTCACTTGTATTTTTTGCATTTCTGTGTCTTGACACTGAAAAATCTGTGTCCAGAATACTCCGTCTGTGCTATATCTGGGGAATTTTATCATAGGCAAGGAATGGAATGAGGGAGACATGATTCAAATTTACATAGTCTGATCAATTGTTTCACTCTATGTTTCTGTCCCTCCTTCACTTAAATAGGGCCTTAAAGTAGGGACTAAAACCAAGACTTCTCTAATGCTGACTGCAGAATAGTTCACACAATCTGTGGGTTATACAGAGATCCAGAGGCAAAATTTGAGTTCCTCTGAATTTCTGAAAGCTAAATTTCTTCTGAGTATGGGAAGTTAGTTTATGGGAAATAGTTATGGTTCACTTTCACTGTACACTTATGCTCAAGATGTTGAATTCCTGATATGTGTTACTGCATTATATATTCCTCATTCACCAGGTGAAATACTTGTACAATTACCATTGAGAAAATCAGACAGAATGATTAGCAGTTAGTCATATTTGCTTTAATTTGAAGAATAATTTTTGTTTGTTTTGTTTTGCTTTGTTTGTTTGTTTTCTCTTTTCTTTTTATTTTTCCAGCTTTGAAGCATTAAATAATTACCGTAACTAATGTCAAAAATTTACCAGCCAATAACACCACTGACTGTTGCAGATCAGACAGTCTGGCCTGCTTTTTTCCTAAGCTGAGGTAAGTACCATTGGTAGAATTCCTTATATTTATGCATTTTCCTGTGGAGGTTCTATGCTGCCATGTCAGCAAGACTTTCTTAAAGCAAACCTCTGACTTTGGGTAGCAGAACTGGCTTGCTGTGTCCCATAGTTTTTTTTTTTTTGCTGAGTTCAAAGGTTATAAATACAGGAAAGTATCTATTTAATTTCTATAGACTATTGGTTGCATTTCTTTTTGTGTTTCTCAACATTTTGGCCAAAGAAGGCCATGCTGTGAGACAGGTTAAGTTTATCTCTGATTTGTGAGCAGAACATTTTTGGTTGAATTGAAAATGTCAACAAAGTAATGTCATCCAGCACCTGGACTCTGAAAGAAAAACCCTTCAAAAGAAAAACATATTCTGACGCTCAGGTGTTGTTGTTACAAATCAAAGCTATTTTTCCATTTCAACTGAAAACAGTATTAGAATTTCTTTTTAACTTAATTCCCACTGTGCATTGCTTATGAAGAAGGACTTCTGTTTCATTTGGGAGGCATGCATGTTAGAAATGTAAAACTGCAATATGTATGAACAGAGATGCATTCAAAACATTTTCATCTTGATTGTAAAAATTTAAAGATATAGTATAGCATACTTGAACACACTATGATTGTTGTAAATATTTTTACTTTCAGAAACCTGAAGGCTGAGATGTACAAAGTTCAGAAAGGTATGCTTGCATTCATTAATTGTGAAACTTGTGGTAGGTGGTAGTTTATACTTAGTGTTTTCTGGTCTGTGGCTTCATCAGCTGCATTTCTTCAGATGTAACCAATGTTTAGACGGTAACTGCATGCTAACTACCAAGCCTGTGAAGACACAACCATCAGCAAAAATAAGGACTAGGAACATGGCTAAAGATACACTTACTAAGTTGCTTTTGTCAGTTTGCTTTTTTAGTACTGAATGGTCTTAAGTTTCACAAAAGACAATAGGACTAGGTGACACAGCATCTTGTATAACAACGTCTCGCATATTTCAATATGAAAGCTCCCTGAATATACAGTAAGCATGGGCTTATATAAGATACCTTAAAAACTGACCCTGTGTCTCAAACAGAAACATAGGGTCTTACACAACATTCCTGTCATGGAAAGAGTCCAGAGGAGGGCCACGAGGATGCTCAGAGCTGGAGCACCTATCTTTTGAAGACAGGGAATTGAGGTTGTTCAGCCTGGAGAAGAGAAGGCTCCGAGGAGACCTTAAGATGGCCTTCCAGGACCTAAAGGGAGCCTACAGGAAAGCTGGGAAGGGACTCTGTCGGGGAGTGTAGTGATAATACAAGGGGGAATGGCTTTAACCGGAAAGAGGGTAGGTTTAGATCAGATATAAGGAAGAAATTCTTGAATCTTGGGGCTGGAATTAGATGATCTTTAGGGTCCCTTCCAAGCCAAACCATTCTGTGATTCTATAATGAAGTGATTGTTTACTGCTACTGTCTTTATTAATAGTAAGTCAGTTTTAGCCTACAGAGAAACAAACTGCAGTTATTATAAGGAATAAACAAACAAAATAAAAAGCAAAGGCAGTCTCTTTTTTTCTTTTTACTACTGGCTGTGCTGAAGGAGAAAGTAACTATGCACAGATAAGACTTGAAACAAGATCTCATGTAGGAGGGATTTTCCCCCACAGATGTTTTGCCTCTGCCCACATACTCAAACAAAGCAAATACCTAATGTGTATCAGATTCCAGTGTTCACACAACACTTCAGCAGATTTTTCCTGTGTTGAAATGCACTTTTTCTTTATGTTTGCCTGTGTAAATACCTGAAACACTCTACATGAGACGCAGCCCTCTAACTCTGCAAAATATTTTTCTGTGGAAAATCCATATGAGAGCAGTATATTGTTTCAGATAGTAATTGCTTGGTTTTCTGTTTCAAAGTGTACGCAAGTATTTTATTTTGTGAAGCCCAGCCCTATTGCACTTGAAAAGTACAGCAAGCACAGAAGTATAACAACTTACCAGTACTTTTAATTGATTTGGTATTTCTACAAGGTGCCACCCTTTTCCACACCTCCTACCTCCTCCTTAAGTGACTCAGCCTCTGAAGGAGAAGTCTCTTGGCTTTTCAGACAGCTGGATGGAGAACAACAGTTCAACTCTCCGTCTGCTTTGACTATACCTCACTTGCAGGTATCTCCAGGTTGACTTACCACACTGAACAACACTAGGACACAAACTTCTGCCATATCTAGGTAAGGCGTTTATGTTTCTGCTTATCATATCTGCTTTATCATGTATCAAAAGTCCTACATTTTCAGATGTTCTGTGATTTCTGAGTGTCTAACTTAGGATCACACTTCAAGGGTTATGATTTTCAAGAAGTGCCAAGACCGTGCTATGAAAACCCAGCCCTTAAAGTGTCGTAGTTTAGGTCTTCAAATTTCCTAGACCTTCCTGAAGTCTTCTCTTACCCATACAATCTTAATTAATTGCTTACTTACATTTTATTACTAATTGTATTGCATTTTAGTGTTATTTCTCTCATGACAAACTCACTATTCAGACCACTTTTCATGAATTGCTGTTTTAATGTTATTTTTGCTCTTTGGCTTGGTTTATTGTTTCTTTGTTCTTTCTTCAGAATTTTTATCTAAAATTAAACTGAGAATTATTAAAATCTCATTTACTTGAATGTGCCTTAATTATATGATTTTAAAGAGAAAAATAGCAATAGGTTGCTTTTTAAGAATACACTGCTAGTTAAATATTCGGAAATCATTTCCAGTTTTGCAAAAGGCATAGTAGAAGTATCGTTTCTATTTTGATATTATGACTTATCCACACATTTAACTGAACTCATGCATAAACAGGAAGGGTTTTTCATTTAAAATTTAGCAAAGTGAAAGGAAGTAGGTTAATAAAAATATATATATGATACAATATGAAATTATTACTCCCCTTCTACATTCCGTTAAAAAAAAAGAAAAAAAAAAAAACACATTTAAAACTGATCATATAGTCCTAACTAAAAATCACATACAAATTTGAGTTATGACTTAGCAGCTCATTTTCAGCATACATTAGGGACAGTTCCAAAGCTTAATTTCTTTCAAAACAGAATCTCCTCCGCCCACGTCCTGAAAAACCAGTTTTGAGAGTTCTTTCTGCTACAAATAGATGAATGATTTCTGTTTTACATTCACGTGTTCTCTAGCCCAACCTTGCCTGTCCTAGCCTTGCCTGATTTATCTTTTATTTATATGCACATATTATTCCTGTTCTTTACGAGGGTTGTTATCATTATCAATTCTCTGACATAAAACATATAGTAAAATATTCATTTAAATGCAAATATATTATTTCCAGAAGTTTAAAAATGCATTACATTGCTATTTCTCTGACATGAAACTCGAAAAAAGAATCATTCCAGGAATTTATTTTTGTTGTTCTTTAATGTCTATGAAATAAATCTAGTTATTTTTACATATGGATTTCAGCAAAAGGACAAAAAGATGAATAGATTTCTGAATAAAGAGATACAAGTGGCTTACAAATTTGAAGAATATAAATTATATTCAAGTGTTTGTTTTTAAGCTCAGACTATGTACTTGGTACTGTGCTGTTAGCAGCAGCATTGTTCTTTCCTTTGCATGTCCCGACTTACAATCTTGAACTCCGGCAGTGGATGCTGGTGAGAATTTTGGAGGGAGGAAAGTGTAGCATATGTACAGATCTGCATCTGAGAAGGTGGACTTTTAAGGCTATTTAAAGGATCATATGCTTGTCCGAAACAGCAAATTTATCAACGTGAAGGATGATAGAGATTTGGCTGGCTCTAGCTATGATTGTTGAAAAACAGCCTTTATGTGCAATGAGGAAGTGAACCCATGTTTAGAAAAACAAATTATTATTTAAGTATAGGTAGGGTGATAGCATAGACACAATGTTCTGATAGGATTATGATAGATCTTCATTTGAGGGGAGAAATGATGGGTATAGAGAACAGCAAAATTGGTGTTGACTTCCAAACAAGCAAGATTGCATCTCACACATATGGTTATCTTTTTAGAATTGTAATGATGTGTCTTCCCAGTACCTTATTTCTAAGTCTTGGAGATCCCTATCATTAATCAAGACAAAGAGATTTCAATCAGTTGCTGCTCATCTATGTCTTACTATGTTCAAGAGAAATGATGGACAAAATAACAAAGTTTGCTGACCTGACATAGAATATGTTAACTGAGGGCACAGAAATGTTGTGGTGTTTTAGGCATCTGTGATTAAGTAGGATCAAATGTTGTTTTCTTTAAAATGTCATATCCTTGACATTCATCTCATATAAATGGAAAATAAGTTATGTATTAACTTAAACAGTTATAATGGAAAAATAACAAAAAACAAACAAACAAAACAAACAAACAAACAAACAAACAAACAAACCAAGAAGGTAAACCAAAGTAAACCTTCATTTTATTTAATCATCAATGAAGTTATTCTGGCCAAAATTTCTCCTAGGTTGCAGTGAAAGAATGAAAACCAGTTAAAGCACAAAGGATGTGGTACATTAATGTCTTAATCATCTGTTAGATTTCTAATTGAATAATTCTAAAATTTTGAATTCTGATTACTCACAAGACACCCAATTTTCAACTTACTTTAGAGAAAATTGGGCTTCAAGATGACATTTTAGTGAAAAGTTTTGAATTTGGGATAAAGAACAAAGTATCTGTTCATATTCAAATGGCAGATATTTGTTTGATGTTTTTGAAAAGTTGGAACTTTAAGGACACAGTACATGTAATCAGCAAACTGTGGCTCTGAAGAGCCATGTGTAAGAAACCTGTTTGTTCCATATGGCATTTTATGTGGAAATGCTAAACTCAGAGGCTTCTCTACAATCTAGTTTGTTTTAACAATATAGCACAAGAAGGCAGAAGACAGGAAAATTCTAATACTGTTTGTTTGTTTGTTTTAGAATGCTTCTTCTATAATCTTCTGTATAGTCCAGTTCATGAGTAGGAAGTTTAATATTTTAGACATTGATGTTTGGAAACACTTTATATGAAAAACTGCTGTAGAAAAACAAATTTATTGACTTTTCAGAGAAGAGGGTGTACCTCACATCTACATTTTTAGATTTCCTATGGTGAATTACTTGTACAGTGTGATGATATGCAGTAACTTTAAGCTGAGGAAAGAAATATTGTTTATTAAAAGCAAAATACACGTAATCTAAATATTTATAAATAAGATCTTAGTCACTGTCACAGCTAGAAGCTAAAGAACAAAGATTTTTTTTTGGCTATAACTAGTTCAGTCTAATGTGGAAAAAATGATTCTTACCAGAAATGCTTCTATTATTCTTTGTGTGTGTGTGTTTTTTTTCTTTCCAAAATGCAGCAATGCATATATGTGGAACCTAATTATGTAGAAAGCTACAGCCCAGAACAAAACACAGAAGGCAAGAGAGCTCTGTATTGGAAGAATGGGTGTGTTCAGACTAGCCAAAAACTAGATGGTCTGGCTTTGAAGATTTATGGCAGCCTGAGGTCTTCTGCTGATCAGGATGTGAAAAGGAGATGCAGACACATGAATGTGGCTATTTGTGATAAAAATAGAATTGAAGACTCCTGCTGCTTTCTGAATAACTTGCTACTAGCTTGGAGAGGCATTTGACTGTCTCTGAAGTCATGCTTGAAGGTGTTTTTTTTTTTTTTTTTTTTTTTTTTTTTTCCTCCTGGGTTTCTTTGGGATTGTATTTGGATTTCCACAGAAACATGGAGGATTCTGAATCTAGGATTGGTATGACTTAAAACTTTTTGGGAACAGCTCATTGGACTGGCTGGGGCAGTTTTCATTCTCTTTTAGTTTCCTGACGCTGTTTTAAAATTCAAATTGCACTGGAGATGCATTCCTGTTTGTTTTTGTTTTGCATTCCAGCTGAGTTGTTTTTCTCCAGTGGCTGAGCTCTTATTAAGAATGTCTGAACATAATTTGCTACTTTAGTATAGAGGACTACAACTTCTCTTTCTCAGAACTTAATTTATGGAGTAAAAAGCTTTAAACAAACAAACAAACAAACATACAAACAAAAACAGTGAACTGACTTGCGTGAATAATGTGATGGTTCCAGGTCTTTATAAGTTGAACTTTTTAAAATAACATGATTCTCACAATCTTCTGTCCATTCCTATTTTCACATACACAGATGCGCACACCTTTACATAGACAGATGTTTCACACAACGGTGAAGACCAAGAAAAAAAATGCTTTGAGTTGTATCCTGCCTCTTTATTCAAGATTCTTTTCATTTTTAAGATCTTGAAATTTAAATCTTACTCTGATGATTCTTTATTATCTGTGCTAGAGACTAAAGTAGGTGTTTTTTTAATTTGCATTTTAAATTTTAATGGATTAATCTTTGATATACAACTTGAAAGTACCAAAGCAAGAAGTAAAGCCTGAGGACAACATGACAGTATTCTGTAAGACTAAAGTGCCTGGGTCTGAAATGTCTGAACGCCTGACACATTTTCAGTACTGACTGTACAAAACAGTGAGCTTATTTTTATTTATGTGTACTGCTTTGGAGCTTGAAGACTAGGTAGTAATTTATTTTGGGTGCTATATACATGTGCAACAGAAATATTGTTTTGCCCTAACAACATTAAAAAATGAAAATAAGACAACACAGTTTCAATTAAATGATGGAGAATGAAAGTGCTCTTGTTATGGACTGTTCTTAGTTCTCTGCTGACTTTCTTTTATCATGCATGGACACAAGTGGGAGTAGCAAAATTGTTTTTCAGTTGTTTTTCAGTGTCCCAGCGCCATTAAAGTATGTTTATTTTATTTATTTTTTTTTCTTGTAGATTTTAAGCATGAGTCTCAAAAGGATTGTTTACTTCAAAGATAATTTGTATTTCTGAACTAATGTCTGAGAGTTTCTTGTTTGTTTCATAACAAAGATGCATGACTGACACTTTCTTTGTCAGTTTTGTGAAAAATTTCATATCCCATCATGAATCTATGGAAAAAAAAAGTAGATAGTATACCATGAAGATTACAAAGCAATTTCCTGCCATTTTTAATATGAAATATTTAAAGTGTGATTTTTTTACAAGAAATTCCAAGCCTTAAAATGACCACATTTGGTCTAATTTTGACAAAGAAAGGCTCTGTTTTCAATGTGTTATGATGCATTTCCTCTAGGAAATATCTTTAAAAATCTTGACTAGAAAATATATCAAAGTTCCTTCTACTTCTGTATTTTTTTCTCCAGGTAAAAAAGTCAAGAAATGCAGCACTCATTTCTTGTGAAATATACTGAAATGTCAAGCTTCCTATTATCCAAGGACTAAAATAAATGGCAGTATCAGATGTCCAGCTGGTGCTAAGCTGAAAACATAAATAAATCAGAACCTTTTCTACTATCTTATTTCTTACACAACTGTGACAGTTCAGGAAAATATATAGCAAGACTAGTCATTATCTAAAACTGATTGCTCGATAACCTTGATAACTACTTTAATAGTTTCTAGGAAATTCAGTGCATATCTGTTTAAAACCTTGTATCAGTAATTTTGAAAGGTATTTTGTAACCTATTGCAAAATAAATAAGGCTCATGATAGCCCTGAGCATATTTTTATTGGGTGGGAACCAGACCCAGCAGTCACATGCTTTCTACATGCAGTGTGCCAACATATGTTTGGTACTAACAACTAATGCTCAAAGAGAGGAGTGTGGGTCAGAGCTTTTCAATCAACATGTCAAAATATTAAACTCCTATAAACATCTGGAACTTCAGAGCTGGGTAAGAAATATGTGGACTTTTGTACTCCAATATTATTTTTGTATTTATATCTTTACTTTATAAAAAGATCTGTTTATATCCAGGTATTTTGTTGGTTTGGTTGGTTAGCATAAGCTCTTTTAGCAATCATCTGGCAGTAAAAATATACCAAAAAAAATCTGTTCTACGCACAATTCATTGTGGCATCCACTGGAGTA
The DNA here is from genome assembly GCF_963932015.1 of Anas acuta. Classification (NCBI taxonomy): domain Eukaryota; kingdom Metazoa; phylum Chordata; class Aves; order Anseriformes; family Anatidae; genus Anas; species Anas acuta. The sequence goes on from NC_088979.1 coordinate 44,219,728, forward strand.
TTTCATTTCCATGCTTTGTTTTAAGCATTGCTTTAATGCCTTTGCTAAGCTTTTGCCAAAATTCAACATCTTCACCTTGTATCAGTAAAGAAACAGCCATAGGCTCTGGTCTGTCAATCCACTGTTTACATCTGTAAATACACACAGAGAACAAGGAATGTTTATGATTTTTAATGATCACCCCTGTCACAAAAATAGTTTTGTTGTCATCTCTAAATCTTAGCAGTATAACAAGTGGAGCTGGTTGGGAGCATTTCAGCTTAATGTTGGTTTCTTGGGAAAAGCTGCTTTCTAAAAAAAAAAATAAAAATTAATTAATTTGCAGAATTTCTAACTAATCCCTAAAGCGGATCAGTTTTGTCCACATGCTTAAGTTAATGTTAGAATTGTTGATTTTTTATTTCTGAAGGGAGATTTTTTTCATCTTTAAAATATCATTATGTTCTACTTGATGTTTTCTGTATAAAACTGATAATGGAAATTCAGAGTTTCAAAGTACAACATGAAATCTTTTGAGTGACTCAACTCCCATATATATATGTATTTTCAAATCCTCATATTTAGAAGCTTGTTTTTTAACCTCATTTGGGACGTGGAAAGAAGTCAGTGACTTGAGAACTGCTGCAGGGGAGAAGAAACACCTCCTCCTCCGTCCCCAGAGCCTTGTACTAGCTGCAGGCCACTGAAGCTGTGAGACCTGTCAGCGGAGCTGGGTGAGCCCATGTGTGCTCCAGGCACTGCTCGGAGCCACTGGCTGATAAGATCTTCCCATTCAGCTCATCATCTCATATGAGTCTTCATTACTATATCTTTTCCTCTGAAGGCTCTCATCACCCCACGTATACTCAGGGAAGAAGCTCCAGACAAGGAGAAGAGAGAGATAGGCACAGATGCAGGGCACGATAATATGTTGTCATAATGAGGGATGGAAAAGTGAACGCCATGTCTGAGCTTCATTTCAAAGAGGTTGCAGCTATCTCTAAGTCATTCTATCTTACTAAACTTGTAGAAGGAGAAGATCAAAGTGGCAAATGAATTTATGCTGGCTTTTGAGCTGATTCCAAATCTCACAGACGTCTTTTTTTTTTTTTTTTTTTTTTTTTTTTTTTTGTCATTCTCTTCTAGATACCCACAGAAGGACTCCCCAGTGAACAAAATGTCAGCTTTCAGCATACGAAAACAATCTCCTAATCAAAGCGGTAATACTGAGTCTCCTTCATTTTCCCTCTGGGCACTTAGAGCTTGAAGCACAGCCTCCTTGCCTTCCTGTTTGCAAGCACGGCCATACCCATTGTGCAGCTACCTTTCCAGGGCACACCACCACTCTTTGGCAGGGGACATGCTAGCTGTGGGATTCACAGTCAGACCCACGTCAGCTGCAAAGCCAGCAGTGTTGTGTGTAAACTTCTGCTGGCAGAGATTCAGGCCAAACCACCATGCTGGGTAGCAAGCCAGGCAGTGTGGTTCAACAGGGTGGTTCCTTGTGGGTGCCTTGTGGAAACTGCAGGGCAGCATGGCAACTGGGAGGGTAATGGGAAGGCAATATCTGTCACCTTCTGACTTGGGAAATAAGGAGAATTTGAGGAGAATTACAGTGTAAGGAAGGAGGGAGAAAATCTGTTTAATCCTTGTCAGATAGGACATAGGATTTCTAAAGACTTAGATGTTTTGAGGTGTGTTGAGGGCCTGGTTTTGGTGAGATATTAGAGGCTGCAGTGCATCAAGATGGTTGTGGCCATGCTTTCAGTGCTAGCCAGGACTGGAAGCAGCTTGACCACAGGCATGAGCACTGTGCAACCTGCCTGGCAGATTGACTGCAAACAGCTTTATTATCTGTGGGTTTATCTATTTACAACTTTCAAGAACTTGTGCTGATGTTTCCATTCGCTGGAGGCTGTGCTCAGGGTGAGGCAGCCCTGCTGCAGAGCAGCAGAGGGCAGGGAGGGGATGAGCTCGCTGCCCTCTGAGGAGAGCTCTTCAGAAGCAGCAAAATTGGACATGGACTCTGGAAACTGGTTTTGGGGGCTGGCACCCTGAAATAGGCTCTACGACCTGTCCCCCTTGAGCTGGAAATCAGCAGTTTATTTCTAATGTTCAGTACTTGCAGCTGAATTCATCTGGAGTTTGAGAAGTAATTCCTCTGCTCCCGTTTTCAAGCTCTGCTGAAAAGATTAAGGTTAAAATAGTGAAGAAGCAGTAAATGGAAAAAAATAGAAAGAAAAAAATTGAATGGTAAGCAGAAACACCATTGTTCAAGTCTCTCAAACCGCTGCCAAAATAAGAAGGGAATAAGTTACCTGCACTTATGTGACTCAATATTTAATTTGTAATTGAAACTTGGGAGGTAATTGATTAGACCAGAAATGAGTACTGTTCAGCAAATCCTAGGCCTTAAGCCTTAGAAAATTACTTGTGATGTTTCTTGAAAAGAAAGGTCAATATGTATCTTTTGACTGCTGCCTTTATAGGAGACCTCCTGAAGCCTTGTTTGTGCTAAGTAATTAAAAAAGTCTTGTTTTCTATGAATTCCAAGTGATTTTTGGGTGGGTGATAGGAATTGTTCTAAAATGGCATTGGAAAAGAAAAATATTGTATATAACAGGCTAATTTTAATAGCTGGGTATATACTGAGTATTTCTTCAACATATCAGTGTGTTTAGGTTATGTTCCTGTCATTTTTTTCAAGATTCAGAGGAGGTTATGGTGGAAAGCACAGCAAAGATTTAAATGTATTGCAGACTGTTGAAAGCACCTCTGGCTAAAACTATTAATATGAAAGGAATGCTGGAGTTATTTCCACCCCTTCAGTTGCCATTAGCTATCAGTGCTGAAGAGAAGTTTTATCTCTGAATGCATATATTTGAACTCATATTTTTCTTTTTTTTTTTTTCAATGCAAATAATTGCACCAAATTAAAAATATCTTTGTATTTATGAAAATAGGAAGCTACAGTTTTTGCTATTGTATCTTCATTCAGGTTCTTTTTGGCTGTTTTTTTTTTTTTTTGTGTGTGTGTGTGTGTGTGTGTTTGTTTTGTTTTGTTTTATATGTAGGTTCATCGAAGTGCCTAGTACATTCCAGTCATTACTAACAGCATATTCAAAACAATAAATATTTCAAGCAAATGAACTTCATATAGTCTTGTTTGCCTCTTACAATGATCTCCATGCAGTGATTGTGAGACAATGACATTTAAACTAATCTTCATCCTCTCTTGCGTTTGCATGAAGTGAAATAGATTTTTAATAGATATTTTAATGAACTGTTGGAGCTATGCAGGCAAGGCTATGATGTATGTTTCCTTCCTTCCTTCCTTCCTTCCTTCCTTCCTTCCTTCCTTCCTTCCTTCCTTCCTTCCTTCCTTCCTTCCTTCCTTCCTTCCTTCCTTCCTTCCTTCCTTCCATCTTGAAGTCTTTAGGTCAGGTTTCAATAAATATTTTTAAGGGAAAACTATCTAAAGTGGAAGTGAACAGGTTGATATGGAAATCATGCAATAAGGATAGATGACTTTGTTCTTAACCTACTGTGATAGTCAGCATGTTCTTATATATCCCATCTTTGATGTGCCTATTCGTTTTGTAATAATCTCAAAGGACTGAATCTGTGCTGGTCAAAAAAAGAAAAGCAAACCTTGGGATGAGAACCAACAGCCCTGTTGTGACAGCAACACACATACATGCTATTCCATCCCTGCTTCTTAAATGTATGTCTCTTCTCTTGGAGAGAGCTAGTCCAACAAAAAGCCAGAGTGCATGCTTGCAACTAAGCAAATACAAATGATGAAGAATCCAGTCCATGAACTCCTTCACTGGTCTTCTTTTATTTATTAATCTGGTCGTATCTATAGTGAATTGCAACAGTTAAGAGCAAGCACGGTTTGGTTTGCAGTCAGCTATAGATTTTTAGATTGAATTTTATCATAATATTGCAGTGTTTTTCTTTCATGAAGGAAATGTATTTGAAAGATCACTCTTGGCCTCTGTTACTTAAAGTAAATGTTTTGGTGCTTTGTTATGATTTTGTGTTCCCCTCACTGTAGCTATTTGTCATTTTTCATGTTATCACTGCAGCTGAAATTCTTGGATCAAATGCAAGAACTATACTTTCTAATAAATCACAGCAGAATGCCAAACACAGCTCTGACAAATGACACAATATGGACTGTGAAGTGTGATCTTTCTATACACAGCCTTTACAATCTAATGTCCCTACTGACCACCAGATAATAACGTCCTGAAATCTGGTGGTGTAGACGTTCTTTTGCATGGATGCTCAAGGATTTACGACTTAGTAGAAAATCATTGAAATCTCTTAAAAAAAAAACCAAAAACACAATAAACTCAGTATTCTTAATCAGTCAGTTTGTTGATTAACTGGATACTAATGGTTTTGTGTATTTAATTTTTCAACTTTTGTTTGGGAAGTTTGGGCACGTATTACAATTCAAAAATGGAGTTTCTATTAGGACTCAACTTACAGTCTTCCATTTTAAAGGGAAATGTTGTAATGGTAGCAAAAAATATTCCATTTCAAAAAGCATCCTATTTGAAAGGATATGATATGAAATTTAGTGGGAAGAAGAACAAACGGGAATGATGGACAATAGTCTTTGAATATTTTTCCTTGCTCCTGGGTCAAACTCCTCATAAAGAGAAACCAAAGGAAATAAACATCAGATTTCTAACATAGTGAAGAATACATATTCATATAGATCAATTGTTATTGTTAGTCACTCAATATACTAGATATTAGCATTGTTGGGCAAAGATTTTAGGTTGTTAGCATAAGTAAGAAAGATGTCTGATTGTCTGTCTGTCCTGATAACCTTTAAAAACATAAAGGTATTGCATTTATAAAAAGTTAAGTAAAAATAGATAGCTGTTTAGAAAAGAGAGCTTTCACTCTCTTTCAGCCACTCCGTTCAGCCACTGAGGTAAAAGCTTCAGAGGGAATCTGACCCCTTTGAGGAACCTGAAAATCCACACATGGGTTGAGTGTGGGTGGAGGACCATGTGATCATCTCAAGATTAGCGTTCATTTGAAATTTGTATCTTGTCACACATCTGAAAATCCAACCACAGACAACCCCCTGAGAAATAAGATTCATTAGGTTAGCTTTCCTGGAATTACAGTTGCATGTATACTTTATAATTCCTTTATCAGATCTATAAAACTTGTTTATAGTAAAAAAAAATATAACAAGCTGTATCATATTAGGGACAAAACTGAATTCAGTTTGGTAAACTGGTCTTCTGTAAGTCTGGTCTTCTGGTCTTCTAAATGGTCTTCTACAACCTTAAAGGTTGTAGGCATTAATCTGCAAACTTTTCAAGAAGAGTCTGTACTAAACAGGATCTTCAAACATGTTTGTGCTTTTTCTTTTCTGATGTTAAAAAAAGTATTGTGTCTGTATCTGATAGCTGAAGATTCAATCTGTGCTGAACTTCTACAGATTTCAGCTCTTCTAACAGTACTTTAACTTTCCAAAGCTTTCCCATACTTTCATTTTCAAGACACTTTTCTCTGCATTTATAGATAATAAGAGCCCTTCTGTTGCAATTAAAAGCAGACAAGTTGTACATGATGCTAACAAGCGACGGACCCTTTTGCAAGATAACAGTTGGATAAAGAAGAGACCTGAAGAGGAAAGGTAGGAAAGATCTGAAGTACATTTCTTCTGTCTTTGGTTTAGTGTTAGTTAGTTGACAATCTGGGATTGTCAACTTTTTCATGAATTACATTACCTAAAATTACATAATTTTCATCAAATAACTATTACTTGATGAAATATTGATTGCCTTTCGGAACTATTAGTCTGTTGGACTTTCACTTTTTTTTCATCAGGACTTTTGTGCAATGATCATTTAATGAGATGCAATGAGTATCTCAATCTTCATCCCTACATGCAAAATACACATTTAATATATTTCAGTTGCAAGAATACCATCTGACTCATTTTTACAGGTGTGAAGATTATAAATATTGACAAAATTGAGTTTAGTGAAGTTGGAATCATTTGAAATTTACTGGGACTTATATTACAGTAGAAACTTTGTCTTGAGACCAGGCCCTCATTATTTGGTCCATGAACAGTACATAGGAAGATATGATAAAAACATTCCAAAATGTCTGTAGTAATCCGTAGTAATCTAACCTGGAGATGTGTGGTTGGTGTGGCTACTGGTAAATGACTGTAAAATCTTGTTGAAGACATGAATCTTTTGCCAAACACAAACAAACAAACAAAAACTACTTTTTTTTTTTTTTTTGATAATTCAAATTTTAGCTAACCACTGTCTTTCTTTTCCTTGAAGTGCTGATGAAAACTATGGAAGAGCAGTGCTTAACCAGTACAAATCCCAAGATAGCCTACACAGGTATAGTAGACTGTCTAAATGTCTTTCTAATGATATTGACAAAGAAAACTCATGACCCCTTTACTATATCGTGTTTATAGCAAGAGCTTTCTTTAATCAATTATAGTGTAGTCATGCTGCTTCCATTGCAAATCCATTCTTATTGTTCTTATTGTAAATATGACTTAATTGTTGAGTTAATGGATGCAGAGTTGGATCCGTTAACATCTGAATGGTCTGAAATTGTGTATGGTACTTTAAAATTTAAGACCTATGCATTGTTTTATTTGTGACAAGTTGTTTGATAAAAGCAGTTACCAAATTGTCATTCTTAACCTTTTTATAGCAGTAGCACAAATGAAAAGGAAGATCAGAAAACTGTACTTGGACGATACAGGTCTGATACTACCTTGGACAGGTAGGGCTGTTTTCCATATGTGTTGTATTTTGTGATTCTCATATGTATGAGTGGACTTAAACATGAAGGTGTGAATGAAATAAATTATATATTAAGTTTTGTATTTATTAAGTGTCTAAATAGAAGATCATGTATGATTTTTGCATGAACTGTAAATGAGACAAATGGAAGTATGATTTGAGAGAAGGTTCTTTCTGATGTCTTGCTCTTCTTCTTTTGTATCAATTTCTGTGCATTCTTGTGCTCATAAATGTACATATCCTTGTACAGATGAACTATCCACTTTCCTGCTTGTCAAACTATAAATCAGAATCCTATCTCCAATAGTCAAGCACAACATGTCTAAAACCATAGCTCTTTGCAAATCTTTACTGCCACTTCATAGAGCGATCAGTACAAATATCAGAACCATATATTTATCTTAAAATTACTTGTTTTGAATGTCCTCTCCAGCTTTGACCTCTGTCAAGACATGACTACACCTGTATTTTCAGATTCTTTCTGCATCACTTCTTCAAAATTCAGTCAACATTATTATCTGGTATCAGCAACACCCCAAGTCTATCAGCACCAGAATTTAAATGCACACTCTGGAAAATGTGCACGTTTGTTTGGATCGTGGCTCTTTGTAATTTTGTTCAATGATCCTTACTTCTTGTGTTGTAGGAAACAATGAAAAATTGTTGCATAAAATCTAGTGTGCCCATGGAAGGCTGAGATAGAATGGGCTACAGAGCTCTTTATCACCCCTACATCAATTATTCCATGGGCTGGTGGATACAGGCTCCTACTGTATTTGCTTCCTCATTATGAGGAAGCCAGTCTGTAACTTTATTTTGCCTGTTGCTCTTCTCCATATCTTTTCTATCTCCGTATTAGTCTTTTTGATCTTAGGATCCACTTCAGAACATACCTTCTATATGTACAAGAGCATAACAATAGCTTCAGGTTCATTTGTTATTCCTTTTCTTATACTTCATAATATTGAATTTGCTCTTTTGAGTGCTGCTGAGAATTGAGCTGTCGTTTTCACAATATTGTATGTATAACTCCAAGACCTCTTTCCTGAGTGATAATAGCTAGTTCAGAGATCAATTGTTTTTCTTGTCAGGCATTACTTTGCATCTAAGAAAAATGAATGTCATCTGCCATTTTAGAAATCTGACATTTTAGCAGATGACTTCTGAAAACTCTGCCAGTCAGCATTTGTTTTGACTACCATGAATTAGTGCCATTGGCAAGCAACATCATCTCACTTTTCTTTTCCAGATAATTTCTGAGCATATGGAAAAACACAGGTCTTGTACAGATCCCTCTTTCCACTCAAAAAAAAAAAAAAAAAAAGCTATTAATTCCAAACCTTTGTTTCTGAATTTTTAACCATTTATTTATTCATGAAAGAACCTTCTCTATTACCATGCAGTAGATGAGCTTATTTAAAGTCTTTAACAGGGAAGTTTCTATGAGTCTATCTGGAAATTCAGGTAGAATATATCAGCTATATCACACTTACACATATACTCATTGACTTCAAAACTAATTTTGAATCTTTAATGTCCTGCATAGAATCCCTGACTATTACTTTAGAAGTTGTAGGGCAATTCCAGTTTCTCCAGCATTGCTGAACATCATTTTTCCTTGGGATGTGCACATCTCTATCTCTGCATGACTTTTTGTTTTATGCTGAGATAATATAGATGCCTGCAGTATTTTAGGTTGTAAGCTGCCTGTCTTTGTGTTCTCGTACACGCAAATATCTAAGATAAATAGTTCTTATTATGCAACAGATGACAAAAAAAAAGAGAATACATAGAGAAAATATTATATATGTGAATATGCATTTCTGATAATTTGGATTATGTCCATTAATGGACTGAATATTGTTGGTTCTATCTTAAAATTATCAAAATGAGGAAGCTGCAGTCAAGTAGTTTATTTTTTTCTCAGTCATCACTCATCTTCTCAAAACTGAAACATAATCATTCCAGGATTAATTTGTGCACACCCATTGCCAGCAGACAGTTCTGCAAGGGAGGACCACGTGTTCTGCATCTCCTCAAACTTGCAACCTAAGGCATAAAAGGGTGTGGTGATGTATTTTCCTTTAGCACCTCTTTGTAGCCTGCAGTCAGATTTGGTACTTTTGCTTCCTCTTTGAAGGATGTTCTCTACCAGGTACAATTCCTTCATTTTCTTATAAATTGTTTCTGGCAAGCATACCCATAGTAAAGAAAATCTCAGCTTAGAATAAACTAGTCTCCAGAACTATTGTTTAGTTGCCTAAATTGTTAAAAAAAAAAAAAAAAAAAGCAATAAGAAAGCTTTTTTTTTTTTTTTAAATCTTTTCAAAAGTCGTGGTTGAAAAATGGAGTATGATTCTGGAATGTAGAATAAAATCTAAAGCTCTGTTCTAGCTTGACAGTTCTTGAGAAGAATATCCTTAGTATTAGAAATCTCTCTCAGCCGTTTATCAAGGTATTGCCAGTCATGTTGTCTACATGGAAAATAATTTCTATTAAAAAAGATCATAAATAAACTGATTGAGGAACAAAGGAGTAATATTTGGTTCTTCACAACATGTAGAAATCTGACAGTGAAAGAATATATACATTCCATTTTAAGTACAGATCTGCTTCCTGGATACTGCCATTTCCATATTCAAAGAACCTATTGTTTGATATGAATTTAGCCTAGCCTAATATTTACAAAATTTGAACTTCATTTTTAATATTAAGGTCCTGGAACAGATGTTGGGGATGACTACATGTTTGCACCATTGGTTGCAAGCATAAGTACAGCTGACCTGTTAGAGATCCACAGCTTGACTGCAGTAGATGCACATATTATGAGCATGTAGATCTACACATATCACAGAGAAAAAATGCAACATTCAGATGCGAGGAAAAGATTTATTTATCCATGTATTCCTCTCTTATTAATAGCAACTAGCTAAATATTAAACAAAAGATGGAAGAAAGCTTAAAAATCAGATAGTGACAATTAAAATATTTTTATTTTTCCAAGTACTAAATGCTACTATGTCCAGAATAACTTCCAGGAAGAATAAATACTAACTGTATTTATAGCAGTCAAATCATGGGATATGGGACTGAAGCAAAACAAACAAACAAACGAAAAAACATGTTCATTGTCTGCTTTATTAATAATCTAATCCTTTGAAATGGTAGAAATTATTAGAAAAGGAATTGAGAGCAAACCAGACACCACTGTTCAGTCATGGTATGAACCAGTTCTTCACATCTTGAACACTGAATGCAATATTCACTTAAGTGAAGAAAATACAGTAGATCCTGAAGAGAAAAAAAAAGGGAGGGGGGAGGAAGGTCAGAAAGTATGCTTGCAGGTACAGAATAGCTTTCATATGCAGAATGTCTGAAGAGAAAAAAATTCTCAGCTTGGAAAAGAGTGTGATGCAGGGAAAGTGAGTAAGGAAGAATTTGCCATTTGTTTCACTTTAAGAAATAGGAGAAGGAAAGGTATAGGTAATGATTTAAAAAAAGAACATTTGTTTTTCATTTAACACATATACTTATTATAGGAATCATCATTGCAGGATATTGTTAAGTTCAGATGTTTAAATTGGTTCAGAAAAATATTAGATGGATAAATGGATTACTGATCCAAAGGTTGGCTGTTGGAGACAGCATTGTGTGTGCAAATGGATATTCTTCAATCACTTGGAAAGTTTTACTAGTAAAAGTTAACATGATATTTACCTTTATTATTCACCTTTTTTTTCCAAAATATTGCTACATTGAGCAGCAGTAGAGTAGGATGCCAGAGGGGCCCTTTAAGTGTTATCTAAAATGAGAAAATACATCACCACCTAAAGTATTGTGCTTAAATCCTGAAAACGTGAAATGGAACTCTGATGAAATGCTGGCTCATTGGATAGTTGTGAATTAGAACACTCATCCACAGCAATGTTTGCAAGTTTAGTGAGACCTCTAGTGATCTTTTGAGTAACTGTAACTGCGGGTCACAGCCCATGATATCAGGTAGTTGTCTGCACAATTAAATTTAACAGATTGTGCTCCAGAGCCCACTTGAAGGGTTTCCATTAAATACTTGTGATACATGGCTGACAATGGCATACAAAAAGTTTTGTACATAATATTGCGTTATAGTTGTAGACTTAATTATTTTGTATCTTCTATTGTAGCTCCTGTAGTATAGATGTGAATACATAACTAAACAATATTATGTAATTTATACATGTAAATAAGTTGTAACTCAAAATATTCTTCAGCTAATTTATCAGGATATTTAAGAAAAACACCTCATCTTAGTATTTGTGATCTATTTCATTACATATCGATTTATATTTGAGAATTTTGTACTCTCCTTATTAAAGGATATTCTGGTTGTCTACACATCTACACATCCAACCTGCCCTAGTTAACCTTGTTTAAGCAGGGGAGCTGGACCAGATGATCTCCAGAGGTCCCTTCCAACCTTAACCAATCTGTGATTCCATTTTTGGAATGAAAATTTAAATATATCAGTATCTAAGCTATGTTTCAGCTATGAAACATAGCTACGTAACATATAATATATATAATATATTATATAATATATAATATAAATTATATATAATATACATGTATATATTATATATACACATATTATGTATATTATATAATATATAATATACATAAGCTACATATCAGCTACATAATGCTTTCTGTAAAACCATGGATGGGTTTTGGGCAGCAACTGTAGAATCCATGAAGGGTTTGAAAAATCACATTGTTTTTAGTGTAAACTGAATGACTTAATAAAATCAATTTAAGCTAAAACAATCTAACTGCTGTGGTGTATATTGCTCCTATAGGTCACTACTATGCTTTATCAGGCATTTTACACTAGAGCATTTTCAAATCAATTTGATCTCTAGAAACTGTAAAGAAGACAAGAGTTGCATCTCTCAAGTGATAGTGAGGGAGATGGAAAGGGGATGGTTTTTGTACAGCTTCTCTGAGAAACATTGCCTTCTTTCTAGTATTCTGATCTAATTTAAAGGAATTGTTCTGATCTATTCCATAAATTAACTGTTGCAGCAATAAGGCTTGATATATTATTCAGTGTATGAATATAATCTTTTAAAAGGATTTTTTTTTTCAGTGAGCTACTTAGACTGTTTGTATATTAATACACTAAATTTATATTGTCTAATTCTGTTCTAAATGTATAGTGATTCTGATGAATTTTTAATCTGTACACAGGACAAAACAATACTTCATTTTTAAATTTTATTCAAATTGGTTTTAAATAAAGATCTAGGGCATGTTTTACAAATAATACATAATTTATAAGTATTTATTTGTATGTACATAATTTATAAATAATATGTTGTGTTTTGTTGTTATTTTTTTTTTAAACAGAATTCCAGGCAGAAGTGATATTGATAACATAAATAAGTCTCCCACTCTGAATAATAAACAAAACAATAGGTAAGAGTTTTGGAAACTTTATCATCTAAGTATTATGTATCATTTACCATGTATTCATCTAAGTTATATATATGTATCAGGAATATATGGAGATATAATATGTATATAGCTTAATATAGCTTAACTGTAGGCTTCATTTCACCATCTGTCATCTGGAATGTAGCCATCCATACCTAAGTTATCAGACTCTTTTTACAGTCAGTGAGATGAAAAATAGTCCTTTAGAGGACAATTCATCTGATGTCTTTCAGATGTTTTCTTATTCTTCAGAGTAAGAGGAATTTTCCCCCAGAACTGCCACATTTCTACACATGGATTAAAACAAGGACCAGCTCAGATTTACAAATTTACATTCATAACAATATAAGAAACGCAGTATTTTAGATATGAAGCAGGTGCATAAAAGAAAGAACATTTTGAAACCCGTCCAATGTGGTTATGTTCTAGAGCTCCATACGTGTCTGTGTGAATTCTATCAAATATAGTTTTTCTGAGGAAGGTCTACATGAAAAAAAAAAATCAGCTTCATGTTTTCAGTGGAAAATACCATTGAACATTGACCAATGGACAACTTGAGAATCAAAATGTAAAATATATTTTTGTTGATAGCAAGGCTAACTGATTTTTCCAATTGAAAGCAAACGGAAAATGTAGGGTTTATTTGACAGATTTGCTCTTATCAGAAGATCCCTTTTTCATTTTGAACAGGTTGATGCCAATTTTTCATTTAAAATAAGACATTACAAAATCTTTGACATGTTATAAGTAAGTCAGTTGTGATGCAGAAGTGGCCACATGATATATCTAACATGTTTCAACATCACTGAAAATTTATTTTCTAAAGAATGTAAAGCTCTACTAATTGATTTTTCTTTATTATTTTTATTTAAAAAGTGGAAGTCAAAAAAACTCAGTTGCCATACTTGTAAAGGAATAAATATATTACTGTGTATCTTCAGCAATGTCAGTAGAGTTCTACAAGCAATAAATTAAAATGAATACCTTTGCTAGTGAAGACTGAGCCCAGCAATTAAATGTCATTTTACAAAGTGCTGAGATTTCACTCTGAAGAGCAAATGAGTATCTCTGGCATTTAAAGTTCAAGCAGGGTCATTTTTTAAAAAATTATGATTTTGTACCATAATATTGGAAATCATAGTGATGATGATGCATGAAATATCATATAAATTGGGTTTTGTGTTATTTTGTATGGAGATAATTAAATATTAAATTATTAAATATTATGAATTCTGAAGAGGGACTTACGTGAGACCTAAATGGTGTACATTTTTTTCCTGCCATCCAGTGATAAACAAGTTTTTAAAACTGTGTTCTTCAGTTATTCTCATTACATTAAGAATTGAAGAGGACAAGACAAGTTTTTGATTAACTTTATGAGAAAAATCACTGACTTGGAATTTCTGTAGTTAGAAATATGAGGTATATCAGCTCCTTTTATATGCATATCATAAACTAGCGCAGCATTGATATAATTCAATAAGATACATGAAATCTAAAGTCAGAAATGAGTATCAAGTAAAGATGTAGTTTTAAGCGTCAGAATACCTTACAGTGTTACAAATTTGATAATCTTTGAAGTGTTTCCAAAATTTCAGTTGGCATATGTAAATATAATTAGACCATATCAGAAAGTTGTATCTTTCTGATAATGGAAATTTCATTTTTATCCTTGTTTTCTCATTTTAAATGATGCACTTATTGAAGATGATTGACTGAATGAATTAATTTTGTTTCCTTAACAGACAATCTTGGACTCCTAATGCATCATCCACAAACACTGCTGCCACTTCTCCAATCAAGAAAAAAAGGTATTCATTGCCACATGTTTTGATTGCCAGAGGATATATAGCACTGAATTAAACCTCAGTATTGTATCGCAATTGTACTGAAAAACTTTTTCCTCTATCAAACTCTAACTTTTCAGCAAGTGTCAGGAAGAATTCGTCTTTTCAATGCTCTTTTTCCTTGGGAGTACTGTATTGCAAGACTGTCTCTGTACAGCCAGTTTGCGAGCTCTGTGGACACAGAACAATAGATGCTGATTCTTCACTGCAGCCCCTAACTCATCAAGAGTGTGTCTTTTCAGTGTCTAAATTTAAAGAAATGTAGCTCACACTAATTGCAACCAGCTGAAATCTCTGATGCCAAACTTGACCCTGTGCTGTTTTCAGTACATATGGACTACATAAAGGTTTTCGGCATGTTACAAAGCTAGCTTTAAAAATTTGTATTTCAGATAATATTGTCTGAATAAGAGAAAAAAAAAGATTTAGAACAAGGAACAACAATTTTTATTTAAAACGTACTGCTGGGGAAAGATGTACTTTCGTCACTGGATCCTAGAATAGTTTGTGTGTGAAAGGACCTTAAAGCTCATCTAGTTCCAACTCCCCTGCCATGGGGTCATTGAAGTCATGTTTGCCGTCTCCAATCACTTCTATGTCTTCCATATGACTTAATGTGGTTTCCAGGAGGATCTGCTCCATGATCTTACTGGTCACAGAAGTGAGGCTGACCAGTCTTGTAGTGTTCTCCTTTTAACCCTTTTCAAAAATGGGGTATTGTTTCCCCTTTTGCAGTCACTGGGGACTTCACCTGACTGCTATGACTTTTCAAATGTGATGGATAGTGACTTAGCAACTTCATCTGCCAGTACCCTCAGGACCCTGGGATATCTCAGTAGGTCCTGTGGATTTGTGAACATGTAGGTTCCTCACATGGTCTTGAACTTGATTTTCTCCTATGCGCCATAGGACTTCATTCCTTCAGACCCTTTTTATTATTCTTCATGTCCCTAGCCAAGTTTAGCTCTATTTGTATTTTGTCTTTCCTGATTTCATCCCTATACTATATCCCTATAGTCTTCCGAGGATGTATGACCCTTCCTCCACTGCTAATACATTTTCTTATTGTGTTCTAGTTTGGTTAATAGGTCCTGACTCAGCCATGCTGGTCCTTGCCTGATTTCTTGCATGTTGTAATTGAGAGCTTTAGCGTCCTAAGAAAAATGTATTTTCTGCTTCTTTATTCCTGAGGGCAGTTTCCCAGGGGGTCCTCTCCATTATTCCTTTAAACAGTTGAAAGTTTACCTTCCTGAGCTTCAGGGTCCTGACTATACTTTTGCTTGGCCTACATCCCTCAAGATGTTGAATTCTACTAGGGCACAGTCACTGCAGACCAGGCTACCTCCAGTCTTGTGTTCTTCAATAAGTTCCTCTGCACTGGCAAGCAAAGGTCCAGTAACACTTCTCCTCTGGCTGTGCTTTCAATCATCTGGACTTTGATTAGAGGACTGGACCACCTGTTGTACCATGACAGGCTGAGAGAGCTGGGCCTATTTATCCTGGAAAAGAGAAGACTGAGGGGAAACCTCATCAATGCATGTAAATATTTGAGGGGAGGATGTTGAGAGGATGGAGCTGGTCTCTTTCCAGTTGTGCCCAGTGACAGGACTAGAGCCAACAGGCACAATGGGCACAGGAGATTCCAGCTGAATATGAGAGGGCACTTCTTTACTGTGAGGGTGACCGAGCACTGGAACAAGTTGCCCAGAGAGGCTGAGGAGTCTCCTTCTCTGGAACCTCTCCTTCTCAAAACCTGCCTGGATGCCATCCTGCGCAATGTGCTCTACATGTATGTGATCCTGCTCTGCAGGGGGTAGGACTGGATGATCTTCAGGGCAGATCTTCTTCCAACCTTGTCCATTCTGTGATTCTGTGAATATGAAGTTATCTTCAACGCTCTCAAGGAGTCTCCCAGGCTGTTCTTAGCTTTGTGCACCACTTTTCCAGCAGATGCCAGGGAGGTTGAAGTCCTGTAGCAGGATCAGTGTGGGTGAGCATGATGCTTCCTGTAGTTGAAGAAAGAACTCTTCATCAACATTCTCCTCTCCATCAGGCAGTGTATGGTAAATACCAACCAAGAAGTTTTATTTGTTGGCTTGATATCCAAATTTCACCCATAAGTTCTCAATCTGTGTGTGGCTGTTTTTTAGAGACAGCTCTGTGCAATCAATCCTGTTGTTTTTGTTTGTTTGTTTTTTCATACAGGGCAACCTCCCACTACCTTTCCTTCCTTGCCCATCCATTCTGAGCAGTTTATAGAAGCTGATTGCAGCACTCTAATCATGTGATTCATCCCACCACGTTTCATTGATAGAAATCAAATCATAGCTTTCCAGCTGGACAGTGGCTACCAGCTCCTCCTGTTTGTTACCCATGCTGTGTTTGTTAACGCAGACATTTCCATTGGACTGTTTAACTTTTCTGGCAGAACCTTTCTGGAGGGCTGGGGAGCATTCCTCACTACTCTAGTAGGTGCATTCTTCCACCTTGTAGCTTGCAAGTATACAAGTGTCATAGCTTTGAAACCCACTGCCCAAGTTCATTAGGTTAAAGCCCAATTCGCTAAGTCAACCAACCTGCCAGTGAAGATTCTTCTTCCTTTCCTAGTCAGGTTGATCCCATATCTCTCCAGTGATCTGTTTTTGTTGAGATGCGTTATGTGATCAGAGAATCCAAAGCCTTGGCTGTAGCTGCATAGCCAGGTGTAAATCTGCATGAGTACAATTCTTCCCACACTCCTGTCTCTGGCAATATACAGGAGGCTGTCTTTTGGGCCCCCATCCCTTCACTTGTGCCCCCAAGTCTATGAAGTCCTGCTTTGTGTATCCTTTCCAGTTATAAATTCTGTCTGTGATTTTATTTTCCACATTCCATGTGCAAACATTATGGTCAGCAGTATTATGAAAGTAGAAATTAAAATGTCATTGTCTTCATATTAAAAACCTTAATTCAGTGGAAGTTTATGGTGTTTTCAGCCCAAGTAGCTCTCTACAGGCCCTTTGAATATGTGAAAGGCAATCACTGAACTGCACTGTTTATGGTACAAATGCTTTTTCTACACAACTGCTTGAGTGATAGGCTTGAGGAAAATTTAAAAAAAGACCTGAAGGTGCCTGTGATGCTTATAAGGCCTCTAATACCAGCCTGAATGTGTTTCTTGGGTTGGTATTTGACACCCTCTGTTTTTTACATTCTGTTGGATTGTGTTTTTCAAAAATGATCCACTTATTTTTGAATCATTCATGTTGCAGAAGAGACTTGCAGAAGTCTGAAAATGAGTCAGAAAATACATTTTATACAGTAATTAAAATTACTATGTTATTTCCAATTCCATTCAGTTGTCTGAAAAAAATATCTAAAAAGTATCATTATGAAGTTTTCAAAATACTAGTAATTCAAGGACATTTACAGGCATTTCTGTAGCATTGCTGAGATTCTAACATTCATTTGAAGAGAAGCAGACCCAAACTACCTTTGAGTCCCATAACGTTATACTAATACTTAATAATTTATTTGTTAACACTGACAGACAATCCTGGATGCCTCCCCCTGTTTCAGGTAGTAAGACCACAACAGAAACAGTGGAAACCAAATTGTAAGTATTGATGAACGCTGGTTATTTCCTCTTGTAATTTTGGTATAGAGTTTATTTCAGGAGGGAGCCAACAGGTCAATTCTTTCGGGGGCATAGTATGCTAAGATGTCATGGGTAGAGAAAGCATCCCATGTCTAAATACTTGTTTGGGCTCTTAGATTGATGCTTGTCATTGACGGGTCTGAGTATGTGAAGTGCAAGTGATTTGAGGTTACATAAGTGCTCCCAAAATTTTCTATTGCTGGTATGCTTTCTCTGATTTTACTTTGGACTGTTCCAGTTAGCTCTATACAAGACAAGTCTGCTATAGAGTAACTAGTCATAACAGGCAGGAATCTATTGGTGCCGTTTACTCAGACAGTCGGGCTAACTCTGAGCGCTTTTGGTTAACAGTGTGGACATAACCTCACAAAACTGCTTAGTTAACTCCCAGTAAGGTGTCCAAGAAACAGTTTGGAAGAAAATCTCAAGATAAAGTTACTTGCATTTGAATGTTTAATGTTTATTTCTAAAATCACAGTTGTTTCTGGCATCTCAGACAGAAAGGGAAGACATTCCTTGTGTGCACATAGATAGCTCCTAGATGCCAAAGTTTATTTTATTTTAAGTCAGTGCTTAAAAGAAAAGTTTGTTATGTCAACTATCATGAATTTATCTGGCTTCATTTGAATATCTTACTGTACCATGGTAATATTGAAAGCATGGGGTGTATCTTTACATGACACCTACCCATCTTCCAGTAAAATGTTGGGATTCCTTCTCAGAACTAATTATCCAATTACTCCGTTATTATACAGAGATGACCAAAACAAAGGCATATTCGTGATGAAATTTTCATTACCATTGCCATCATATAACAACAATGCCATCAAGGATACTTGGTTAAACAGTGATGGGCAGTAAATGATTAATTTTTTTTATCTTTGAAAAGTTCTTTGAAGATGTGTGAACTGTATGAAATTGCAATATTACCATAACTAATAATAGTCAGCAAAGAAGAACCATTTATATGTTTGTGAGTTTAAAGAAAAAAAAGTGTCATGCATAGATGCTAATAATAATTACAATTTTAAAAGGTCACTCTCAGTCTTAAAGACAGCTGGAGTGAAGACCTGTGCCTTTTCTTCAAATATGAGAATGGCCTGTCTTCAGGAAAGGAATTCAGCAATTAAATAATTTTTTTTTGGTCAGTTTATTTTTTAATTTGCTTTTCTGATTCTGAGACCTGATTCTAGCATGCTCTATTCAAGCATGACATGAACTTCTGTAGTGCTTTGCCTTAGTTCAAAACTGATTAAGAACACTTTACAGAACCCTTAAAAGAAATTGCAATTAAAGCTAAGAATATAAGCAGATGACTGTAATTGATTTTTTTTTATTTTTTTTTTTGGCTGTGGAATATGTGCAGGAAACAAAACACTACTGATCAGAGTGATTTGCTGGAGAATTTTAATTGAAGAATGATTGTCTTACTAACATATAAAGAATATGATCAGAATTTAATATTATGCTACTTGGGTTAAACAAGTTATGTTCCACACTAAGAAACAAAACTGTAGTCTTGGAAACAAGGAAAAAGAAAATTAATTGCTGATGATCCAAAATCTTGTAAAGTGCTTCAGTAATGACATTTTGTTGCCTGTTTTCTGAAATATTTACTCTTCTTTCTCTACAGGACCCCTTCTTCAGAAAATTCAAAGGCTCCAACAAGGTATATCTTGGTTACTTTTCTTCTTAATAGATTTAGAAATGCAACACACCCCTGTGCACACTTTTTTATTTTTATTTATTTGATATAATGTATATACATTTAATTCAGACTGTGTAATTTATTGAGGATGGGGTGGGTTCTTCAGTAGCCAGCATCCCAGAAGTGCATGAAAAAGATATCTTTCCTTGCAGAACTATAATTATTTTTGTATAGTTTAGAACAGTTAATTGGATCTTTATTGAAATTGAACAAAAAAAAAAAGTAAATTAAAAACTTTAAAAACTACTTTGCAATTTTAATTCCACAGTTGCACATGTTTTTAATGCAACTATTCCTTTATGCTAAACTGTTGTTTTAAAGTGAGAATGAAAAGAGGAATAGGAATAGGTAAGCAAAGTAAAGAAAATAGTAAATTAAATAGCCATATAAATGCAAAGGCTTGTAGTAAAAGGCATTAATATAAAACTAATTGATGTACTCATAAGCTTATTTGAGTGTCAGCAAAGGTTGCTCTAATTTTAGAAAATAAATTCATTAAATCCATTCATTAAAGAAAAGTACATTTCACATGGCCTAAATTAGGAAAAGATTACTTAACTAGCTTGTAATTTCATGGCTTGTGATTAAAGGAGCTTCAAAACTTGTCACGGTTTAATTGCCATCCTAATAGAAAGATTGTCTAAAGAAGCATGGACTCTTATTTTCAATTGTATTGGCCACCTTCTTACTTTATTATCATTTCATAGTATTCCAGTAGTGACCAATCTAACTGGTCCCGTCAGACCAATCTGACACAAATAAATAAAAATAGGAAAATGCAAATATTTACTTTTTTTTTTTTAATTGAGTATTTCACTTACTAAAACTTCAGTCTTTACTGGATAAATAAAATTTGTTTAGTATGTAGTAGAAAAGTAATTAAAAATTCCTTTATTACTAAAATAATTTTTGAACAGTAAAAAGACTCTATTACTACATCCATACTAGTAAAACAGCTGGTCTTGGCATATTCATTTTTGTATGTATAAATATGTATAAAGAATATAAATGAAAAAATTCTCAAAAAATCCAAATGCACTGTGGTTATGTTTGTTAAAAATATACATCTACAATGATAGCCCATATAAATGTTATAATCTGTTTCCAAATATCTGATGCATTGCTTCTTTTCACATTTTGTATTGTAGTGCTGCTTTTTCATCAGAACAAGTGACCCCTCAAGAAGTGACCCCTCAAGAATCAAAGACTGATGTGGAAGATAAATCTACAGCAAGGTAAATAGCAGACATATAGTGTGTGATAAATATGATTTTATTCATATTATTAATTTTTTTATTTCCATGTTTAATAGCTTTTTTTTTTAGACACAGACAAATGCAGCATTCCTCTATTCCTAACAAATGCCCTAGAAGTATAAACTTTGAGTTCTACCTTGCTAACTTACCTCAGATGTTTTCATTTTTTATTCTTCCATTGTGTCTAGCCTGCATCATAAAGAGTATAGATAGTTGATGCAAAAGAATAGAAGCAGATGAATTGCAGTAATATGGATTATATAGTATATTTTCTTTGGGCTTCAATAAATTGTGGGAGCGGTAGGTTCTTCACACAGTTGTGTACATAAAAAGTCCAAATGAATGTACTCTAGTGTTAACATTTTAAATAGTAAAAAATAACATATACCATTTAGTGTGACAAACAAGTGTGTTTAAGCAGATGCATTTTTTTCTTGTGGTATGTTAGATGGCATATGTAGTAATGTATCTTGTAAATGTATCTGTGTGTAGAATATCTTGAAGACTATTGGTGGAAAAGACAGAAATGTTTTTTAACTGAAATTCCAGTAAACTGTAAGGTTCTCTACTAATGGAGATGACATATTTTTCAAAACAATCAGCAATAACCATCTGTGGTGGTTTTAGACTGATGGGCAACTAGGCTTCACCATGCTGCTCTCTCACTCCACCTCCTCAAAAGAACAAGGGGAGAAAATATGGTGAAAACAAGCTCGTGAGCTGAGATATTTTGACTTAAAAAATTTGTCTTCAACCATAATAAAGTGCCTGAACATGCAATTAAAAAGTGAATTAATTAGAAATAGATTTCTAGATATGCACCAATAATTATGGTAGCTCATATTTGCAGTTTTTAACTGGTAATGGTAAGCTGTTCAGGTACTAAAATGAGTTTAGATTAGCTAATTGGATTTCATTTGATTCACAGTGTATAGTTTTCTAAGGTCTGAAGTCACAGTCTATATTATTTTGAATCATGTCCCCTCCCCTCAGTACGTAAAAACAAGAAAAAATAGGTAAGAATAACATGCACAAGACATGTGACAGTGTAATCCCTAGGAAAAAAGCAATGCTTCAGTGAAATATTTTCCAGCCAACAACTGTGGGAAATCTTAGAGAATTAAGTATGCCACCGTATTAACTGGGGAAGTCACAGCCATTCACTTCTAAAAGCGTGTTAAAGTCTTACTTAATCCCCACTCTCAATCAGTCGACATTCATCATCCCCCGGTGGCTCTCATTACCATATCAAGCTTTGTATTGCTCTCCCTCCATTGGTGGAGAGCTGGAGGAATATTTGGTCTACAAGTTACTATGGTAACCTTGCGCTACAGCTATTTGTGTCAGTATGTAAACTATAAGTAGCCTGTAATCTTGGTGGGCAAAATTCCGCCCCCTCTACTCTTGTTATAATTCCTTCAGATTTGGCTGGTGTTTCAGATGTCAACCATCTGCTACTCATGTGTCAATTTCACAAAACTACAAATTTTGCTAAATTTATGCGAACCAAATATGCATTAAGCAGCTGTCAGCAGAAGTGCTTTTCTTCTATTAAAGATGCCATATAAATACTGTGCTTTTGGCAAAAATGATTGTGCCGCACAGGGAAAGTAAATAGTTACATGAAAAATATATGTAGTAATAGTGAAATTTATTAAAAGCAATCTTGCTTCCTTTAATTTAATATATTTTTACTTAGAATGGAGAGATTTTCAGGTCATGCATTTTAAATTTATTCTTAAATGTTTGTTTATCTTTTGTCGAGGATTCTGATGAAGATGTTAAAGGCATAATGGATTAATTTCAGTATAAAATAAATAGCAAATGGTAATTGGTTTTCTATCAAACTAGTCAGTGATACAAAGAAAAACTCCTGAAAGAGACTTACCTGAAAAGGATGTCAGATACTATATCTCTTTCGGCTAAGAGTTAAGCTTCTCTATGCAGTGTTCCATGCCAGGCCTGAGCCTGCTTCTATTCAAGTACAAAACAATTTCTCCATTGTTTTCAAATAGAACAGTTAGATGTAGTATCTGTCTTAAAACAATAACATATATAGAATATATGGAGGTATAATTAATAAGTGGACATACACCTTTTGGATGCAGTTAACAGAATAGAATAAGTATCTCACCATTTTTAGGGCGTCTAACAGTATACATCTTGTTAACATACGTAAGTAGGCAAGAAGACAGTAGAAGCAAATATAACCCTGTCTAATAATTATTGTGTATTTTTTCAGAGTATAATAGGTTGTCCTCAAATAAGGTCTCTTGGTCTCTCTGTCTCTCTCTCTTTTTTTTTTTTTCTCTTTACTTACACTTTTTAGAGACTATATAATGCTTCAGCAGACCTGTAAAATGTTAAATGGTATGAAAGATATTTGTGTCACTCAAATGTTGGAAAGAAAGATACTAAAACAGGAGTCACATAAGCATACCCATAATTCAATAGTAATGACTACAGCCAGATCTGTCTTTGGCTACAATGACAATGTATTTCTTATGGTTAGGAGAAGTGGCTTAAAACTTTCAAAATTTTTTTTGATAGTAAAAATTAATAGTATTTTTGATGATACATTTTTGTATTTCAGTAAAAGGCAAAAACCTTAATTTACTTTCTAGTGACAGGGACCTTCTGCTTCCCCATTCTGACAGATCTGGCTTTGAATGGAGTGCTGATTTACAGCTTTTCTGCATGTTGATATAAATGATTTGCTGTTGCAGAACTTGTGTACTGAGACCCAAGCCCTTTATTCCTGACTGAAAAGTTAATGCAGTGTTTGCGGGGTCATACGTATTCTCCAAGCAAAACTGAATAAGTTCTTGTCCTTTCTTCAGTGATCTTTCCCAGTCTACCTTCTACAAAACATCCCGATCAACAGCTTCTTCCTCTTTATTTAACTTTGAAAACCTCAGGGCTAAGCATTACACTGGTTTTGGCACAGTTTAAATTGGCTTTCACAGTTGACTGCAGAGCTCTTCGGTTCCTCAGCCTTTCGTCTGAATGAGGGCTCCTGGCACTGATTAGTGAGCATAGTGGTGTAGAAGGAAATGCATCCTGCCTCAGAATAAATGCCACTGTCTTCTCAAAGAACTTCTTTATTCTTTCTCATTTATACAAGACTAAGTGTGATATGGAGACAGTAAAGCAGCCATAGATGGCAGATGAAAATTCAGACAGGCCCGTGATGTTAACCTTTATTCAGCAAGGTACCTGACATGCTTAATATATTCTAGACTAAATTGTAGTTCAGATTTGGAAGGCTCACTTGGCAGCAATTTGTTTCTGTAACCCTAAACTGTCTTCTTCTGTTCTGACATTACTAGGTAAGGGCAGAAATGCCCTTAAGGTTTTAGCCAGATTTCATTAGTGCGGCCTTTACATATTCAGTCATGGCAGAGGGAACAGATGTAGATCAGATGCTTTGTAGGAGGTCAGCTGGGAAAGATCACTGAAGAAAGAAGAAGAAATAAAACTTGTTTGGTGTCATATTTAGAAAAGTCATTGCTGAACATAGAGATGGGGGCTTCTTGATGGTTAGCAGCAGATTTTAGGAATCATGATCAATATTAAGACCAAGGGACTTCTTGCTCAATATAGCTCACCATGGCCTCTTGGCCTCAATTGACCAAAAGAGACAACAGTCAGCATGGTGTTAAGATCCTTGGGCAGCTGTTTTCTCCATCATACCTAACATTCAGCTGAGCATGATAGCAATAATGATGGTGGTAAGAGTATTTTGAATTCCCATGAATTTATAGGAAGCCATGCAATGTAGCTGCCATGAACTCAAAAGCAAATTCTATGCAACTCTTCCATGAGCATCATTATCTTCTTAGAAAAAGGGGGTCACCTCAGTATTTTTATAAGCCTGCTCATGGCTTGTAATCAGAAAAGAAATGGAGGTCTATTAAAAATCTTGTGTATGACTTCTTCAATATAAGCGTCTTGATTATTGAGGAAGAAGCTGATGATAGAGTGAGTAGATGTAAAACTTCATTGAGTATCCTGAGATTTGACACTAAGTGCCCCACTGATTACAGACATTGCAGCAAGTCTTGTGAAATTTGTATGCTCCTGTTTTCTCTTCCATGAAACTCCACCTACATTACTGGAGTCTTTATGTGAATTGTTTTTGTATCAGCAAAAAGGAATGATGAAATTATAAGTAATAAGGCAATAAATCTTTCAGGAATTAAGGAACACCTAGACCTAGAAATGGGCTTAGAAAGACCTACAGGATGAGTATACATCCACTGAATGAGTAGGGACTTGTGACATATTTTCCTGCCTTATACTCAGAGGATGCATAGTTCAAGAATATGGCCAGGTCTGTTTACAATTTATTTTCTCGCTGTCTTTCCCAGATGTGTCCAGGATCAACTTCAGTTTGGCCTTAGCGTAAGAACAGTCAGAATAATGTGATCAAAATCTTAAGATCTATTTTTGGATTATGTTTTTCTCCATTGCCTTCCAAATTTGCAAATACAAGTGTTAGAAAGGTTTGCATTGCTTTCATCAAACAATCAGTGACATTGCTAAAGCTCTTTTTTAGGCAATGATTCATACATTTCCTTTTTCTATGACATTTGGAACTTTATCTGAATGTTTTCAAGACCAATAAAGTATTAGCTGTGCTTGAATGTCAGGATGGGATTCACTTGCCTTTTCCTTTTTGATGGTGATCTGACTTGTCACCAGATAAACCAGAATTACAAAACCATTATCCACTGAAATAAGAGAGACTCACAAACATATCTGACAGAACAGAAGGACTGGAAAATATTAGAGCTTTATCTCAAGTGAACTGAGTTAGAACTCAAATGCAGAGTGAAAGTTATAGCAAAATATAGGCGACTCAGTTTCTCTGAGTTTTTAATACAGAGCATAAAAGGAAACAAATCATACTTGGTGATTACATTATATATTAATTTTGATACCTTTAAATGTTTACCTACAGAATATGTCTATAGGTCTTTTATGCATTAAATCAAGAAAGACATGAGTAAAATGAGATAGCCAAAAGGAGAATTTTTGTGTAAGTGAAGAAACTTTTGCTAATACTGATTCATGGTCACAGATGTTAAGCTTTTGAAAATTAGCTAATTTTATGACAGCTTGTTACACAATCCCTGAATAATTTCCCTTTTTATTTGTGTCTGAGAAGCACAGAGGTTCAAGATACGGCAGAATAGGAGTGTCTGGTTAAAGTAAGCCATAATTTTTGCATGCAGCCTGCTTTGACAGCTTTTTTTAAACCTCCTTTACTTATCTTTGCCAGCCTTTTATTCTGCTGGATTCTTCATTAGTTGTCAAATTTCTAATCCTATTTTACAAAAGGTGCTAGAGGCAAAATAAAAGGCAACAGCATGAGGCCCACAGTGGCCCAGTTGCACATAGGTTTTTCTGACCTTCAAAATAGGAATTTCGTGTAGATTCATATTGCTATTTTAGGCATTTTCTGCAAGGAAAAGTTAAAAGCAGAAAATACTTTTTTTTTTCTTTTTTTCTTTCTTTCTTTCTTTCCCCCTCCCCCCCCCCCCAAATATGGTTACTTACAAAGGGAAAAGTAAATGAATCAATAGAAATGTTCTCCATACTTCTGTGAAGATTACAAGTACAGCTAGGTCTTAATTTAAGGCTTAACATTTTTAGTTTATAATACATATATTAATTTTGTCAATACTTGATTTAACAAATCCTTTTGTATAAAATATGGCAAGAAAACCCTCTGGACTGCTATTCCAAGTCTTTTTTTAATGCAGAATACAAAATCATATATTTATTATCCTGAGTTGGGTGTTCCTAAAAAATTCCAGTCATGTTCTGAGGTTGTATTAAAATATTTCATCTTCTTGAATTTATGAACAAAGAATATAATCTCCTCCTGGCAGGCTGTCTGTCCTGTCTTATTCTCATCCATTTCTAAAAATACCCACCCCAGGCAGTATGTTTGTAGTGGTGTAATGGCTGTCTGAAAATACTGTGTTTGGGGGTGGCATGCTTCAGAAGGACCTTTGAAAAATGTCAGTATCTGTTACAAGCCACCTACCATATTTGAAAGATATTTCCTCAAGTTTGTCTAAATTGCTCTGTGTAATCCCAGAAGTTTTATGCTGTTGTTTTCCATCATGATCTATATCCTAAACTACTGTTGACAAACTTAAGAAGTATGAATTCAATTCAGCCAGCCTTGGACACCGATGTAGTTTTTTTTTTCAGATGACAGTTATACCTGAACTGGAAAGAATTCTCCACAGTGGCTTTTCACTGCATGTGATTTTCTGGTATTAAAGGAACTTCTTTAATATATGACCTTATAGGTTAGTCTCTTCTCTACATTAATACTTAACATCTCTTTTAGAATTGTTAATAAATCTAACACTTGTTTATGTGGTTCTATCAGCATTGATGTCCCATGTGTACTATTGCTAAAGTAAATGTCATTTTTCTAAGGACAGCTAGAGAGATTTAAAAAATCCCAGAAAGTATGCCCTATATCTAATCAGATAAATTCAGATTTACCCACTAATTCCTGCAATTAGCCCTATTTTATATTTTATCCTTTTATAAAGAATAGCTCTCAAACATTAACTTCAGTTGCTAACCTGCACTATCCTTGAACCAGTTGCCTGAAGTTCTATATCCTGTGACCTCTCCTTTGCACAAGTCAGCTACCTCAAGTCAAAGAACTTGCAAGATGTCAGCCCTGATTGCATGCCACAGTCATGCCAAGCATCTGTTGCATGAAGTTGAAAGTTAGAGAACTCTTGCCAGTGCGATAAATTAATATCTTCTAAGGGTTATGTTTTATATAAGAAGTTTTCTACCTTGGGAACCATAAAGCATAGCTGAACAGGTCAGTCAGCATGTATTTTTGTGCTGAAAGCTGCAGCTGCAGTTATTTCTATTCACTTACTAGGCCTTCTCAGGGTTAGTATTCTATAAATCAGGCTGCTTGTTGTCAGGGTGTGCACATGCAGCCTAGACTTTTACTACTTTTGTTACAATTCCTTTGGACAGCAAGTAAAATCCTCCTTTCAAGCCAGTTAGTGCATTCTAATACTCCAAGTATTGAAAATAATGTAGGAGGAATTAAAAAATGTTGCTGGCTGCATAGTCATGATGGTTTGAAGTCTACAGAACAGGACTACCTCATCTATCCCTCACAGGGATTAATATGGCCAGGAAACACATTTCTAAAGTAATGATTCTTAAAGTATTGCAAGCACGTGAATATATTTTTGTTGTGATTTACAAAAAAGCAGTACATAAGGGGTGAACTATTTCAGATAAATTTTGTTGCTGTTGTCGTCACTGTTTGAAAACTCTGTAAAAAGTGAACAGAGTAATTTAAGGTAAAGCAAATCTGAAGTTACCCAGGAAGAGAATTAAAATACATATAAAATTTTTAAAAGATTGGGCTTATGGCTGATCTTGAGATAGTTTCTGGCTTTGCCATTGACAGAACAGTGTTAGCTACAAGAAGAACGAGAATGTGATATAACTTGCCAGTGTTCTACAGTTTCTAGGGTATTATTAATTACATTATGCAGCTTTTGATACAAGATCATTATGACATTTTAATACTTCTCTCAAAGATTAATACAAAAAGTTCTTGTATTTGGGCCTTGTAGTAGGGACATATTTTCAGAAAATCATGGACTCATTCCATTCGGAAAGACCTCTAAGATCATCTGGTCCAACCTTTAACCTGGTAACTAACAAGCCCACCTCTAAACCATGCTACGAAGTTTTGCTGCTAAGCATTTCTTGAGGACCTCCAGGGACTGTGATGCAACCACTTCCCTGGGCAGTCTATTTCAGTGCCACACAACTCTTTCAGTACAGAAATTTCTCCTAATATCAAATCTAAACCTCCCCGGCACAGCTTGAGGCCATTTCCCCTCATCTTACTACTTGGTGCTTGGGGAAGAGCCCAACTCCCACCTCACTACAACCTCCTTTAAGGTAATTGTACAATAAGGTCTCCTCTGAGCCTTCTTTTCTCTAAGCTAAACAATCTCAACTCCCTCAGCCACTACTCATAAGACTTGTTTTCTACTCTCCACCAGATTCGTTACCCTTCTTTGGACATGCTCCAGCACTTTGATGTCCTTCTTGTAGTGAGGGGCCCAAAATTTGTCTACAAAAATTTGATTTTTTATAGGAAGGTGTCTTCAATTAATTTATCTCATTCTAAAAAAAGAAGAATACCCAGGAGATATTAAAAAATACTAAACTGAAAATTGTAATAAAGTGAATACAATATATATATATAATTTGATTAAAAATGTAAAGTGTATCTATTTACTGAGCTAAGTCTTAAAAAAGCCCATTGGAATTTGGTTCCCCGAATGCCTGTATTCCATGTATTCCTTTGAAAATCAAACACAAAAGCAGGGTGCTGTAAGGCACAGATTTGATACTGTCATAGCCTTTCTGTTGCTTAATGCTATGAGTCAGCAGAAGTAAGCAGAAAAGCTACTGACAACCCTGTTGAGTAAACAGCAACCATGACTGTCTGCTGAATGAACAGGAGCCTCAAATCTAATGATTTTTGTGGTTTTGGTGAATACACGACCCTAAGGCTGATAAATACTTAAGGGTTGCAAGGCACATAAAGATGATAATTGACATAGCTGCATCCACAAAGCTTCAGTAGACTTTATAGAAGACTTGAGATGCATATTTTAAAAACTTGTGAGAACGTAAGGGCATAGAGGATTCAGGAGACAAGTAATAATGTATATTTTATGCAAGCCAGACATATACACGGCTGAATGCTTAATAAAAATGGTAAAAATACAAGTGAGCACAGTAACTGTCTGAGGCCTTATTCATGACTTAACTACTCGTCTTACTATTGCCACCTCCAAATATTGAGGAAACAATATGTTTTCCAATTCATCAAGGAAATATGACATAACTTCATGACTTCATATTCTGGAGAAAAACTCTGAAAAGCATGAAATCTGTGGTAAAGAGAATTTGCAAAACTCTGTAATATACAGGTTATTTATTCATGGCTGGTATGGAATTCTAGCTAATTAGCAGTAGACTCTCCATGCATTGAGCTGGTTTCGTCTCATTCATAAAGAAATAGATATCCTGATATCTAAGTGAACTCCAAAGCTGACCAACATGACTAAGAAGCAATTTGAAAGGTCTGTCTTTATCTTTCACTAAAATGCTGTTTCATGACAGAACTGTTCAGAATGAAATGTCAGTAACAAGACATATGGAACATTGTTGACTACAAAATTAAATTTAAGTCAGCCCCTATAGGGGAACATTGTAATATAATCATGAACATTGTTCTTTTCCTATTGCTGTCTTCTTAAGACAATTTTTTTTTTTCTTCCAGACCATTATTTATTGTTGTTGCAAGTTAAGGTTACTAGATGGTAATTTCATAGGTAAAGTTGTTGGAAGCTTTTCAGTAGAGGGGTTTTCAGCTGAAAAATGCATTTTCATGGAAATCAGGTGTTTCACAGAAACATATTGACACCATTTAAATCCTTTGAAAGGAAATAAAGGCATTCAAGCATCACCCTATGTTTGGCTTTGATACTATTAAATGTTCAATTAAAAAGTATGAAAGATATTGCCTTAAGTTTCTAATAGTTATATTACTTTATTGTATATATCTTTAATGTTGAAAAAGAGAAAAATAATTAACCAACAGGTTCTAATTTGAGAACAATTTTTTTTCCCCTTAAATCAGATAATAATAACCTCTTTTCTATCTCTTTTATGAGAGTTCAATAATTGGTGGATGTAACTACCGCTCAGTTTCCTTCAGTTTAAACCTGCAATTTATTGTGAGAGAGGAGAGTTTAAGTGGGAAGGAGCAGGTCCAGACAGCCTACAAAATAGACTAAATGACTCTTTGACTGACTTAAACAAAAAGAATTAGTCCACAATTACATTTCAGATAAGACAATGTTCAAATATATATATCAGGAATATTTGGCTGATTTGGGATTCTGGTAAAGATGCTTATATCATAGCATATTAACAGACAGGCAGTCTTTGAAGTTGCCCATGATATGCTTAGCATGAATTATCTTTTTTGAGACAAGGTATAACTTGTTTCCGAAACCTAATTTGGTGCTTGTAGCAAGAGTGTGTGTTTATGTGCATATGGCTGATTCTATGAATATCATTGAATTATTAAAATGATGTGTGCTTTGAACTTCTTATCAGTTTAATTTCAGCTTTCATAAAGAATGTGTGAATTATTGTTTCTGTTTAAGTAATTTTAAATTGGCTAATTTTTAGCCAGCTATAATAATTGTGATTTGATCTGTTTTTTGTTCTGACTGTAAAGGAAACAAGATCTTGATGACCTCATTAAAGTGAATCCCAGGTCTTTCACAAGTGACAAAGAGTAAGTCTTCAAAGTTCTCAGGCCTTGATTTTCTAAGGCAGTGAGTAGTTTGTAATGATAAGAATGTCAGGAAAGGTAATGTTGAAAATATTTAAAATGTTCCTAGATATTATAAGTAAAATTTCTTATACAGAATTATATTAACATGAATATAAAAATACAGATGAATTAAATGACATGTGCACTGTCAGCTGAACAAGTGGTATCTGTGGCAAGCTTCCATACTTGCCTTACATGCTTTCTCATAAAACTATTACACAAATATCTTAATATAGTTACGGAAGGGGCATTGAGCACATTATTGTAGAAATCATGGATTATGAGTGTTGCCCCAACAGGGTGTAACAAAGCTTTTCAGTCACTAAGGGAAGTAAGCTATAAAGAGCAGCTTGAAAGTATGCCTTTGAACAGCATGTCAGGTCAGTGTGTTTCAGGACAAATTTATTGTGGTCTGTAAGCAGCCCCTCAGCATACAGAATGGAGAACTGCCCAGTACTATAAGAGCTATGGAATATTATAATGTGCTAGTAAGAGCTATGTAATATTTCTCACATATAACACTAACATTGTGCAGATATCTTCATGAATGATTATCTAAACAGAAGCAGCACATAAATGTTGCCAAGATGTGATCATCTGTTTTGTAGTAGACAATATGACATATATGCATATACATTATACATTTGTACACTTGGCAGCAAACTGTAAGTTGCATATGATTTTTTTTTTTCAAATTTTAATTCACAGAGAATTTATTAGGACAGAGGCCAAGATTTTGAGATACTACTTAATTCTGGGAGACACACAGAGTTTCAAGATTAATAATTCCATTATGAATTGAAATGTCCAACTATGTTATCAGCTTCATAGAGTTAACTGGGCCTTTTGCCTTCTCTCCCTTCATCTGCCTAAAGAGAATTAGGGTTTATTGTATCAGTTAGACTGTTTTTCATAGGTCAGTCCTTTCTCTAATTAATGGAACCAGTTTAAAGTCTGTTAAAAAACAAAAACAGAGGCAAAGGGGGCAAAGCTTACATCTAGTTTCATCATACTTCTGAAAAAAAAAAAAAGAAAATCTTTTCTTATGTGTGAACTTTGTGAGTCTCTGGATACTTAGTTTTCAGTACATGGACAGACATAATCAATGCTTTCATTGCTAACAGTGATGACACACGCAGATAACTTCTTGTCATTCCAGAAGCAAAAACTATGTAGATATTTGGACATATTTTTAGGTGTTGTCTTTAGAAGTATGATTGTTTTAGTCTTTTAGTCTTTTAGTCTAGTTATTGTGGTTAGGATGTTTGAACTGGAGTCTGTAATTTAATGCTGTATTATTTGGAAGGTCCATGTTTCTCCTTTACTATTTCCACTGGCAAAGAAGAGTTTTTAACTATTGCACTGATATGTTTAAACAAAACCTTCTGTATTTTCTTGTCTGTACTAGATAATAATTTTTGTTTAATTTTACAGATCTTTACCTTGCCAGTGGAAAATTGTTAATATATTTTCTAATTATAGTCAAGAACTTAAGTGTCTGCAAATGCTGAACATAAATGTAGCCAACAATTTAATTTTATCCTTTTAAATGTGTGTATAAATACATTCCTTTATTTTATTACACTTTACCTCTTCCCAGCTAGAGGGAATATTGTAACGCCTGTATTTGTTTGTTGTTTCAGAGGAAAGGATCTTGAGGATTTTGCTGAAATAAATGCTGCTTCTCAGAAAAATAGGAGGCAAGACTGTCATCTTTCCCTTACACTCTTGTAAAATGTATTTGGTTACATAATGGTATTAATAGGTTCTCTTCTATAAATATCATTAGGGGAGTAAAAATTAATACTTTGATTTCATCTAACTTTTTAAAATTCCCTATTAAATATAGGATAATAAAGATAAGTAATTCAATGTGGAGGACACTTAGTTTTTATATTATTGTAACTCTTAATAGTCAATGCAGGATCATTTTTTTTTTTTAATTATAGACCATTTAATAAAAATATTATCATCAAATCGTTTTTTTCACAGCCAGTGAGTTACTAGTTACTGGTATAGATGTGGTCATATAGTGTCCTAGAGAATATATACAGACTGAAATAACAGTAAGAGGAATCTCTGCTGGATATATCAATAAAGCAGATAACAGTTTTGCAGCCATATCTATAGCTCACGGTACTGGTGCCTGTACTAAATGAAATTATGTTATCAAGTCAAAATAATATAGCCATAGTCCATTTACAAGATGTAGTCAGACTCTTCAGCTCTAGCATGGCAAGATGAGATGCAATGGTCATGAAATGCAACACAAGTGATTCAGACTGGATATAAGGCAGACAGTCCAGCAGTGGAACAGGGTGCCCAGAGGGGCTGTGCTATCACCATCCTTGGAGACTTTCAGGGGTCAAAAGTCATGAGCAAAAAATGGAAAAAGTCATGAGCAATCTGGTCATAACTCAGTGCTACCCATGCCTTGAGCAAGAGGTTTAGAGACTTCCCAAGGTCCCATACAACCTGAATTATACAATCCTATATAGGATTTAACTTAACAATTTTGAGTAGCTAGTCATACTTTTGTAGTGACACACTGGAAAAAAACTTGAAAAATACTGAGGTTTGAACTGATAACAATTCATAATTAACTAAAAATTTGTAATTTGAAACAATTTTGGTACAGAGTGTAGTGAGAAATCTTTGTTAAATGTATACTATCTTTTTCTTTAACATAAGTGATTCAACTTATTTAATGTGCTTAAGTTGGATCAAATAATTTGATTAATTCTGAGGTGTTTCTAACTTCCACAGGAATGAGGACCGTGGTGATCTCACTGTAGTAAAGTCTGCTGATGACCAAAGCAAAAAGGGGTGAGACTCAATTCACAATTCTCTCTAAATTTTTAAGACCTAATATCAAGAGTTGTAGTTTAGTGTGGTACCTGAAAATGCTAATTCTCATACAAACCAGAAGAATTTGCATAACTTGAGTAATAATCTATATTATTTCTAAAATGTGCCTAATTAACCAAGTATAGCAATATAACTGCATGTGTTCTGATAACAATAATGAATAACTCAAACCTATTATCTCTTGTAGTGAGGGAAAATGAAGATCCACATAAGTATTTTTGTACTTATCTAGGTATTTTGTGAACTCAGCCATTAGCTTCTCAAAGAAACATAAGTAAATGCATTCATAGTTTTTAAAAAATGCTACTGGCTTGTCAACTAATGTGAAGCTAGTATTATGTTTTCAGGTACCAGTAACATGGTATTTGAGTCTTCCATTTATTTTTATATCTAAATAATGAAGAAAAACGGCTACACGAGTACATTTTTTTTATATATATATATAAGTATTTTTATCCTAGCAGTCCCTCTTGACAGTATGACCAGAGAAACATTTACTGAAAAGGTACAGTGAATGAGTTTCTCTTTTAGTTCTGAAAAGAAGCCTGCCAGATTAGGACTAAAGCACAATAGAGGGTGCTGCTTCATGCAGCATGCTATGCATATAAAACAGTGACCAGCACTAAGCGAGGTTCATTTAGCAAAGCTTCAGAGCTTGGCAAGCTCACTGAAATAAATCAAGCTGCAGACCAAACATTCAGAGTTAAGGTTTATAATCATCAAGTTGTTTCAGAATATAACCTTTGGCAGAACCAAACAAGAGCAGCCTTTGTCTGAGCTGCTTGGTAAAATCAAGAAAATTATTAGCGCTTACTACGTAAATCCTATAATTTGTCTGACAAAGTTTATTCTTATGTTTGATTGCATATCACGTTTATGGCATGAAAAACTGCAGGAGACAAGATTTCTTCTGCTTGTATCATAATCCTGCTTGTACAAATAAGAGTTTATGTGTCTGTTTAGCTCGTCATTTCAAATAAAAACATCACTGTAGTATATATAGGGGGGAAAATTGCCCATTGCTGACTTGGAACTAAAATTCAATAAAAACGATAAAACATTACAGACTATGTCTAAGAACATGCAGAATGTTATCAACCATTGAAACGTTACCATACAGCAGAAGACATCATTGGGAACTTCAAGGAAAATAGGGTTCAATTTAAGTTAAGTTTCTGATATGAATTTATCTACCAACATAAACTGGAAAGCTTAAAATTATAGGTCTGATTCTGTTACTTTTCACAAGCAACAATTTAACAACAATAAGAAAAAGATAAATTTATTATACCTGCTGTTACTAGCACAAACTTCTACATTTATAGATGTAAGTGTAACTAAAAGCTATGTAGCTGAAAAGGATTTTTAAAGCCTTTGTTTTCTTGTCACTTTTTTTTAGGATAACTAAGAAAACATATGAAAATCGTCCAAGCGCTCCAAATAATCTCCCAGAGAAAAGCTACTCCAGCAACAGTGAAAGAAAGATCAGGTACTGTGGACAATGAATTGAGAACCATAACATCTAAAGTGCCACTTCTTAAAAAAAAATTACAAAAAAAGAAAAATAAAAAGAAAAAAATAAAAAAAAAGAGAAGCCATCTTTAACAAAGAAATTTCAGGGCAATCTCACACTGATCTCCAGAATCATGCCCAACCCCCTTCCAAATTCTTCCAAATTCTGCTTCCAGAATTCCATGAATAGAAGCCCACAAAGCATATCTGTAGTGCACAGGGTGGGCAGGGCAAGACATAGCCTGTGTAGCTCTAGAAATGTAGCTGGGGCATGAAATCTTATGAGCAGTTAAGCCAGCATTCTTATATAATCAATAGAACAAAGTTATTTCCAGCACGTTACTCGGATGCTAGGTTCACCATGGGGTTGGAGGGCTTGTTTCTTTTCCAGACTATAAGACAAGCATTATGTTCTTCAGGTGCCTTGTGAAATTCCTAAAGCTATATGGGATGAATCTGAATCCATGTACCTACCTCTCTCACCCCAATCACTGAAGCTGTGATTGGGGCATTTCTGACTTTTTAACTGGGTACAAACTATTTTTAAAACCCTCTCTCTTGTAGTACTCTTACTTTATGTGGACTCTGTCCCTAGAAACACACATATTGCAAATCTGAGTGAAAAAAAATGTGATATAGGGATAGTTAACAGAACTGACTAAACACTAGGTCTCTTGCTAAGGGGAAATCATTGGATGTTCACCTGAGGAGATGCTTTCTGTCTGATGAGCAAATCCAGGTTTGCTACTTTATTATTGAATAACAAGAATATTGTTATGATTTATAAAACAAAAATAAAACATTATTTACATTTTTCACTACATCTGCAATTTTAATGCGTTTATGGTGTGGCATAGTAATCAAATATGACAAATATACATTATAAAAGACAAATAAGTGGAAAAGTATACCTGGGTTGTGTAACACCTTATACATGCATGTTTTCGGTCTGCTATGCTTTCCCTGAAAATAGGTATGTTCTGCAAATATACAGTTATTAAAAAAAATCCCAACATTACTGAATATTAAACTAGCATAATATGAAATGTAATAATTGCCATATACCTTATGAATTTCTGGAGAAATAGGATAATTAAATCAGCTCAGAAACGTTCAAAACATGTATGACAAGATGGCTTCTTCAGCTGTCACATACTTGCTCATCCCTTCCATGCCAAACAAAACTGACAGTTCAGTAGCTAGACCTGGGGCTGTTAAAAAAGGAAGAATTAAATGGTAGCTAAATTCAGTGTATTCCATCCTAATCTGTATATAAGGAACAATACAGTTATTGTAGGGAACACAAATAACACATCGAACAGCCTGTATTTTAAAGACCCTCATTCTACTTCTAGGGACATATTGTAATTTTGTTTGGCTATTTGACAGCTCTTTGAGGACTAGCAAAAGAAAAAAAAAAACAAACAAAAAACATGACATACAACTGTTTCCTGATATGTATCACTTAGGCTGGGATGTGAGCACAGGCAAGGCCAATACAATAGTGTAGAATTCACTTAGTGGGCTTGTGGATTTCATTTTTGAAATACTGAGGAATCGTACAACAAAGTGCAGTCTAAAGACACTTCATGTCTAACTTACTTTTTTTTTTTTATGTGATATGTATTTCTCGATGGTTGGGAAAATAAAAAAAGTAAGAAGGAAATAAATCACTAAGCATGATGATTTTTTTACAAGCATGTTACATGTTTAATTGTCATACTGTCAGTGTAGTGAAGCCTTTAAAATAAAAGTACTATTTAGTAATTGTTATGTACTCACTACTTCATAGCAAATCATCACATCGTGCCTATGAAGAAAATATAACTGGAAATACCATCAAAACTGTTTACTCTACTTCTGATCGGTAAGTACACATTAATAACGTTATATGGTGTCAAAGGGCACAGACATTTTACATAAGCTTTCAGGTGTTCAGACAAAAGAGAGCAGTGGAAGTCATCATTAGGCTAGTCAGGCAGCTTTTCATACAAAGCTCTCTTTCAGTGGGATCTTGCCATCAAATCATTACCACAATTTGGCAGCCTAATATTATGTTAGGCTTGTCAGAGCTGACATTTAAAATATCTAAAACAATAGCCAGTGCCTTAAGTGGTAGAGTTGGCTTTGTGATTATGTAGGTTTCTGTCTTTTATACCTTCTTACTCCACAAAATTTCCTTCCGTTATGAAAACAAAATTTTGTTTGTGGTGACCAAATTTAAGCCCAGATGTAGGGGAATAGGTTCACATGATAATGTTGTTAAAAACTTGATGTTTTCACAGTGGTTAATGCATTCCCAAACATAGAAACATATTTCCTCAAATCAGTAGTATCTTATCTCTTGGGGAAAAAAAAAAGTAAATATGCTTGCTATTTTCAGTTCAGATACTTTGGACATTCCCATTGCTTGGAAACATACAGAAACATAAAAACTTGTATTCTTGCCAATGTAAGTATAAGGAACTCTGGGAATGATTAAGGAATGAGTACAATGGTTTATCATGGACTGGAAAAGAGCAAGACCAGTTAATTTTATAGTGCAAAAACAGCACCAACACCAATCTAGAGAAAGTACAGATTGATGTCATATGAGGATGCAAAAAGAAATGAGGGAAAAAAAAAAAAAAAGTATAATTCTTATGAATGCCAGCTGGGCTGTTTTATGCATATGTTCCCTATAGCTGCCTTGAAAGTAGGCTTTCTGTCTGCAGTACAATAAATAAAAAATGTTTCCAGGCACTTTTGCAGCATAGAGGAAAATTCTATACCAGACTGAGTGAATGATAGCAATTTAAGTTCAACTACCAATTTACTTTTGCAATTAAAATATTCTAATCGTTACCCTCCTCTTCATCCCCATTTAACATACATGCTCCTAGACATTCAGCAGTTTAGTACAGTTTCTGTTTGTACTCTCTTTAGTACAGTCTCACTGTTTGAAATAATTCTGCTCACCAAAGAAAATGATTCTTTTTCTCAAGGTATTGTTGCTATTTGGCAATTATGTTCATTGATTGGCCCATCACGGGGGCATGTATATTACACATCAACTAGAATGGAGGAAATACACGTGTGACTCTTTTACATTTATGGCCATTGTACATTATACTAATGTCTTTCCCACATAATGCACTAAGCTTATCAATTTTATCCTTGAGATTTCAGTGGTAGTTCTTTTTCTGACAGTTGATTTTATATTATATACACAGGAGTATAATTGGAAAAGATATATGTACATACTGCAGGAAGCCCTTGGGCATAGATGCCAAAATGATCTTAGATGCCTTGCAGATTTGCTGTCATTCGACTTGCTTCAAGGTAAGATTTCACCTGCTACTAAGAAATAAAACTTAAATGTAATACCTGCATTATAAACAGATTTCTTAGGCCTTCCCCACCTGGAAGAAGAGGAAGGCTTGCACACTGGAGGAGAAGATTAATCCAGGAAATACTAGTCTCTAGTCTCTCTCTTCCCTCCCCAGTACTTTCTTCTCTCTCTCCCTGCCTCTCCTTTCTTTCTCTTACAACCACAAGGATAAAGGATGCAGCAGGACATGACCGGAATGTCATACACATTTATAAGCCTTCAGTTATATATACTTCCAGTCTGATATAGTGAATTATATCATACTTACTGTCTCATCATACTGTAATTTTTATTTATTTTTTTCTACTTTTCTATGAAGTTGCGTGGATTTACTTGGTTGCGTGACTTCTGAAATCATGGTTTTGTGGGAAAGCCATACTCAAAGGCATTAGTAAGAGGTATTTAACATAAGTAGCAGGGGTGAAATCATTTTACCCATTGGGATCAGAGTATTGGTTAAAATTGTGTTGCTATGGATAGTTCATGCTATAGGATAAATTAATCTTGGTTCTGCTTGCATCTCCATGTGCAGTTTGTTACTGTAACAAAGAAAACTCAGGGAAATCACCTCAGTAGCATAGTTTATTTTCTGCTCAGTCTCCCATGGCCCCAGGGATGGGGCATCCACAGCTTCTTTGGGCAGCCTGTTCCAGTGCCTCACCACACACATTCCCAGCTCTCTCAGCCTTTCTTCATAGGAGAGGTGCTCCAGCCCTCTGAGCATCTTTGTATCCCTCCTTTGGACCCAATCTGACAGGTCCACATCCTTCTTGTGCTGGGGGCCCTAGACCTGGATGCAGCACTCCAAGTGGGGCCTTGTGAGAGCAGAGCAGAGGGGATGGTCTTTGGATCTGCTGGCCTCTTCTCTGTTGATGCAACCAGGATACAGTTGGCCTTCCTGGCTGCAAGCACACACTGCTGGCTCCTGTCTAGCTCAAAACTGTTCTTATAAGTAAATACAGACTCAGGTTTGCTTTTATTCTTTTTAGATGGATGAATCCACATAAAGAAGAATGGGCCTTTTTTATGCAGTTAGGAGTGTTAACATCTTCTGTTGGTACTAGCTGAGCTATTGTTTAAATATTTCAGATTATTTCTTAGATGGTATTCTTTTTGCTACTATTCCCAAATGGCAATGTGTCTGGCCAGCAAAATTCAGCTTAAGTTTTGTGTAACCACATGCTTATGAAAGCACTGATGGAAAATTAAACAACTAATGTAGGTCTGTGGTTCATGCTTACAGTTATGCACTT
Source organism: Anas acuta (assembly GCF_963932015.1). Lineage (NCBI taxonomy): Eukaryota > Metazoa > Chordata > Aves > Anseriformes > Anatidae > Anas > Anas acuta. Next base: position 44,259,880 of record NC_088979.1, read on the forward strand.
AGCTAAGTAGTGCAATACCTCATTATTAATATTCATTTAGCATCTTATGAATACCATATCCATTAGAGATTTGCAGTTGAAAGAACTTTACAAGGTCTTTATTTCTTTGTAAAGGTATATGGCAAAAGTTTGGTGAGCAAATAATGTAAGTTCTAGGGTGTTTTTCTATATAAAAATGCTAGTTGATCTTGGTTATCAAAGCTCTGAAAATATTCCTGTCATCTGTTTTGGTGATTTATGAAAGAAAACATAAAAGGAGAAGAGACAGCAGAGTTTTTTGCAGTACTACCTTAATATCAGAAGATTATTTAGAAAAGGCATAGTAAAACATAATTCTGTAATACTGAAAAAAAAGATTAAAAAATAAAAAAAGTGTGATCTCTTGTGCTCTAACACATCAGTCAAACTACATTTCAATTTCATGCTAGCCCTGATGAGCATAGGAAAAATACAATAATTGCATGTTGTCTGGATCCTGGATCTGATAGTTCACATTTTATTTTTGTCCATAATGTTGACATTAAACAATTTCTTTACTCATTTAGCTGCAAAGGCAGGTTATGGATAAGACTGTTATTTTTTTATTTTAATAAAGATTCTCAGTTGAAATTTATCTGAATAGACAGCCATTGTGAAAATTATGGAAAAACATACAACCCTCTGGGATGGGTGAATATTTGTTTACTGAACAGAGCTGTAAAAGTAATGCTCATTTTCATTTATCAGTGAATAAAATATCCAAAGAAACCAGAATTTGCCATTCACTCATTCAATCAGGAAAAACAAACAAACAAACAGACAAAAAACCACAACTGCTCTGGTGGTCAAAATTCTGTTCTGTAAGTAGAATTCCTTTGCTATTTGATACACCATAAGATTTCCTTGTGAACTTGGCAAGTTAGCATCTGTGTTTATCTGTGCAGTTTCATATATGAAAAAGGGAAAATACTTCTGTATCTCAAAAGTTAGCTTTTCCATAAATTTATTACAGCGATCTTTGGAATCTACAGTAATGGGTAACATATTTTATGGTTAAGATAAGTTATTATAAAACAGTTTGAAATAAGATTTCCTAAAGATGATGGATGTTTAAGTCTGATTGTGCTCCCTTTAATCAATGAAAAAAAAAAGACCTTGACAGGGTGAATCATCTTATTTTAGAATAAGTTTCTATGCTAACAGAGAAATTACCCTCTGGAAATGTCTGGGGGAGAGAAGGATTTGGTAAATAGAACATAGGGAACCAGCTGAGACAGATATCTAACTAGATGTCTAGTTTAGTGTTCATGAAACCTATTTTTTCAAAGTTCAGATTTGACAATATAGCAGTTCTCATAACCCCTATTCTTGTCTGGGTATGTTTACTTCCTGAAAGACAGCAAGCTGGGAATGAATAGTGAAGGGTTTTATTTTAATTTTTCTTTTTACTTTTACTTGTGCATTGAAGTGTGAAGTATGCAAAAGACCACTGGAAGATTTGAAAGCAGGAGACAGCATTTGGATTTACAGACAAACTGTGCATTGTGAGCCTTGCTATTCCAAAGTTAAAGGTAAGATGCCAGATATATCATATTGAACATAAGGAAAAAAGCATAAAGAACTTCATTCAAATAACTTCAATATATTACAATGCAGCTACTGCTTTCACTTTTATCTGTGTACACAAATCTTTTCAAAGTATTTAATTCAGAATTGCTTAACTGAGTTGTTTATGATTATATACAAGCCCAGGTTCTAGAAACAATAATTATTCTGTAACTGTGAGTGAGATGTCTTCACCTCTCATTATAACCTGTAGAGTCCTACCTGTGCAGTCAATGGAGACCCTACAGTAAGGCAAATAAATCTTGCTCTGAAAGTCACAAGAATGTATTTCAGGGGTATCCAAGGATCAGGTTGTTATTCTGAAATGAACAAGCCAGGGTTCTGAGGTATTTTCACCTAATGTAGTCATTGGTGCACACACACACACACACACACACACACACACACAAAAAAAAAAGCAGTTACAAAATCTATTAAAGTATAATGAAAATATTAGACTGTGAGTGCCATTCTTTCCCATGTGAGGAGGACAGTGAGTAAACAAACATGCAACACGCTGAAGAAAGAAGTTTTTGTTTTAACTCCTCTAAAAGTTGCTACATTTTAAGTCTTCTTTGTTCATGGCAATTATTAATTTCTAATACTATGTCAGTACCAAATAAAGACAAATGGAAACCTAAATGAAATGTTCTGATAAACTGGTGTTCACCTCTGTACTTATTTTGGGAGAAAATCATGTAAACTGTTATTATATCAAACACTGTGTGTTGTTAAAAACCATAATGTTATTAACCATTGCAAAATTGGATGAGAAGAGTGAGTCCAGATTAAAAAAGTAAGGCATTGTGACAGTTACAAAACTGTATAAAGAAATGCCAAAGTATGCATATTAAGTGTTATAAACTTATATATCCTATTTCAGCAAATGACAAGATGTGACAGGCAGACTCCAGCAGATTTTCTAAAAAACAATTAATTGTCTTAAATTTCAGTGATGTTTAGAGAATGTTTATGTGCTTGGCATTTCTGATCAATCTCTTCTCTCTTGCAGAAAAATGGATCTACTAATTTTAACATAAAGAAAACAAGACAAAGAAGTTCCACAAATGTTTAGTAAAGTGTATTGGCCTGCTACTTCAAACCACTGTGGAAAATTATCAATTTTAATTTCTAGAAATAAGTACTCTAAATGCAGTCCTACTGCATTGTTCCTAAAAGAATTAATTCCAGGAGAATTTAGATGCCTTTTCATACACACATTCCTGAAAGTGAAAGAAGATGTCGTTCAGTGATCATCAGATCTCTGAAATTGCTAAACTGTATGGAAAACTAATGATAATTTATTGAAAAGTTACGAACTGCAGAACTTACACACCCATTCTGAAGGATGTTGTATTCTATTCAGAAACCACATCTCCTCAGAAGTAAGGAACTGTTATCTTTATGTGGTGTGAATGGGATTAATCTCATCTAAGATTAGCCATCTGAAAATCATCTATTCATTTTAAGCTACTGGTTTCATACTCAGTGAGGTGGGTTTTTCTCCATGCTTTGAGGACAGACATCAGTCTCCAGAGTAAGATTCTTCCCAAGTAACCTAGATCATAATTTTAAGATTATTGATTTTCCAAATAATCTTTGGAAAATAGATCTCTCTTTATAAACTACAGAGGGATGCTAGACAAAAATTATTAGGAGGGTTAAATTATTAGTATCAGACTCCATATTTTTAAGCTTGGTAACTATTGTATTACATTTTTGTTGTTGTTAGTTTTTGTTTGTTTGTTTTCTTTTCTTTTCTTTTTTATGTGCACACTAATAGTTGCCATGAAATCAAGGAATTACATACTTACTGTGACATTATGTTGTTGTATTTATCTTTTCTGCTATTTTAATCCGCCTATCTGAACACCTGGGATGGATTAATCTCTCCTAAATTTAAACCCCTACAGTGTGGACATCTACATTTAAGTTACTTAATCTATTCTGTCTTTATAGTCACTAGAGAGAAGTAGATATTTTTAGAAAATGATTCAGTTGGTCAGATTGAAAACATCTATTTTGTGATGAGGTTACCCATACTCTGAACGTATGTTTTACTTTCCATTATTTGCAGAGGAAACTGGAGTGAATAGTTGAAATTTAGACATCTCCATTAGGCCAGATGCCCTGCTTCTGTTGAGCCTACGGTGAAAACTTCTTTTTTTTTTTTTTTTTTTTTTCCTTTTGTACAATGTGCATCTGTTGAGGTATAGAAACTGAAAGAAGAGTTCATTCTGTGTTATAATATGTTTCTGCAACACTAATTTGTTATCTGCATTATTTGTCTAAAATAATAATTATTTCAGTGGTTTACTGGAGAAACAAAGGTGTTAACTACTAGTCTCCACCTTGAGAAGTTTTAGATCATGGTTATTTAAAAATGCTTTTCCTCCCTTACCTATCATCTGAAAAGGATTTCTTAGACATGAATATGATAGCATTAGGGTGCTTTTGGAGGCTGCTGAACCTCAGCAGAGCTTAGAAAGTCAGAAAGTGCCAAAGCCATAGATTAACACTAGAGTGTTGAACAATTATTGCAGCCAAACTTTCTCTCTTCAACTGCACCTACACTAGTGGAGACAGGAGCTATGAATTTATGTGTAATTTAAACCATTGGACCCTCAGCTGAATAATGATACAATCTGTCTTGCCTGGCTTAAAGCATGTTTGTACTGTTATATGAAAAAGAGCCATGAAACAGTGGATAATTGCTTTCATTATTTTTATGAAAAAATCTTATGAATTAATGGCAGTACCTTTATTAAATCTATTATCAATATTTTTGTGTGTGTGTGCTTATTGCTGACAACATACTGTAGTTAAACTACGCTCAGTATTACCCAATGCTTCAACAGGGTAATGAGACTTGCACAACAGGTGGAGAAAATCAGTAGAGATGTTTTAATATTGGGTCATAAATTTGGTCCTGTTCAGAGACCAACAGTTATTGCTAAGGCTGAGTTGCCTTAAGATAAAGATGTTGGATATTCATCTGAGCTAGTACATTAGAATCCAGGACATAGTTTGAGGGGATTTTAGTTGTCTTCATTGGAGATCAGGAGAAAACTGTGGATCCAAATATCTGCTACTTAAATGCTCACTGACAGAGACATAGCAATACAGAAACAATAAATAATAATTCTGTGCTCATTAATTCATCCTTGCTGAACAGCCCTGGTAATTTTGCCTCCCCCCCCCCCTTTTTTTTTTTTTTGTTCTTTTGTTATTTTTTATTGTATGTTGTAAGTTTCCTGAAAAGAAACACCGGTTATGTGTTGCTTTATATTTCCTATATAAAAGCGTGGATAGCAGTACTCGTTAAAAAAAAAATAAAATCATATTAACATCTCAATACCAATGTATCAAAACTTAATTGTTTTTTGTCCTTTTTGCATATCATTAGCATGTGGTGTTTTATTTCTCTTTGACTAATGCTTCCACGAAACAATCCAAACGAATAGTTTGCTGGCAGCTGTTTTAATGAACGCGTTATCTTCAATAATGCATTAAATTAGACTGAAAAGCTGTATTGAGAGATAATATACTAAATTACGTGGGGTTTTGTGATTCATCAGGCACGTTTTCTCAATGTGTAATGGATACTTTATTTTACAAAGATTGGGCATAGCTCTACAGGGGGAAGATCAAGCAATAGGAGAAAAGGAGTGAAATAATGCATATGATACATATTGAGGCACTTAAACATGTAGTTGGTATCAAAACTACTGATATTCACATGAACAAGGAATGTCACAAGTACACGTTCAGAGTAGTAATGTATCCTGTTTTATCCTTTATAGGTCCTTACAGAACACTCTTAGCATCCCCTCCCTAGTGGTGCTTGAAGCAAAGTGACAAACGTGTTAGCATTGTCCTCCAGTCCTTTTCCTCTTGTAATAAACATCTCTGTGAGTTTGACAAGGTCAACTCGATATGTTTCTTCTTGGTGTGGAGATGCATGTTGTGTTGGGATAGTTTCATGTGTTCAGTTTATTTCCTCAGAACGTGTATAGGTCAGAACTATGCCCCCTCTCTTCCCTTCTTGATATTTTTACGTAATCCTATTATTTAGGATAAAAAAGTATTCTCTTTCATCATTGTTTTTGCTTTTTGATCATAAGTGTTGTTCATTGTAACTACTCAGTTACACCAGGAGACAGTTTTAGCTTCCAGTCAAGTCAGTATCAGACTACAAGGGAGAAATGTAGCCTCCTTTTCTGCTGTACCCAAACACCTTGCTTTTCTTCACAGCAGCATAATACCAGAGAGGCACTTCATTCCATAAAGACAGTGGATAAAGACACTTAATATTTAGGTAGGTTTGATGTGCCAAAGTCTAAAATTGTTGACCAAAAATGCTCTGTTTGGCTGCTTAACTGATGAATATCCTTGACGTCTTAAGGTAATCAGATATTTCCTTCTTTAACTTGAAAGGCATCAAGATGTTTTGCTCTTTGCCTTGTCTGAGCAACTCAGTTCTTATCTCCCACATCAGTAAAATTGTGACTTAGAAACATTCTGTGCATTTCAGGGAGAAGAATCTGCAGATATTCTCAAAGCATATTAGGCATGTGCTGTGAAGATCAGACCCCTTCAAAAATTTCATCTTTTAAAGTCATGGTGATGGTGTTACTCTCCTCTTTGAAAAGCTTACTGACCCAGAAAGTGGGATGGCCAAGTTCAATTTCTCCCCCAGTGTTACCTATGTTTTTACCAGGTCGTTTAAGGGTCTGTTGTGTGAAATATAACATGTTCCAATCTGTGCAGGGTGGATTCTTATAGCCCACGGACCACAGGATAGTTGTACTGCCTGCTCACTCACTGTCTGTTCACCTATTGACCCCTCAGGAATTACAATGGGATAGAAAGTATGGGAACAGTCCCAGGAGCAAGAACACATCCTGGAACTGATAATTTTTCAGGAGGTATAGTGATAGGACAAGGGAGAATGTCTTTAAACTAAAAGAGGGTAGATTTAGATTAGATATAAGTAGGAAATTATTTACTATGAGGGTGCTGAAGCACTGGACCAGGTTGCCCAGAGAAGCTGTGGATTTCCCAACCCTGGCAGTGTTCAAGGACAGGTTGGATGGGGCTTTGAGCAACCTGGTCTGGAGGGAAGTGTCTGTGTCCATGGCAGGGAGGTTGGAGCTAAATGATCTTTAAGGTTCCTTCCAGCCCAAACCATTCTAAGATATGATTCTATGATTTTATCAATTTCTCCATGCCATCGGATTGGTCTAATTTATAATTAAAAGCAGTCTTAATGATTCTCTATTAATCTCTGTTAATGCCATGGTCCCTTCTAGCAATATTAAAAGAGTTACCTGTGGTCAGATTTGGTAAGAACAAAATAGCAGGGGAGTGGGAGTTTGGGGGTTTCATTTCATACTACTAGAAATGTCTTCAGATGATCTCTTTTGAGCCTCGTTATTTTATTTGCCTTTTTAGTCTCTGAATTCTGCTGGTCAGGGACTAAATTCTCTCTGTGCAGTGTCCAGCACAGCAGTGGCCTCTGGGTGGTACTGCTGCACCTGTGTATGTGGCTCAAGGAAAACTGATCTCACCTCCCTTTGCAAGCAAACTACTTGAAGATTTACTATTTGTGTGGAGTTTTTATAACTGCGCCAGTTATAAATTGACAGCTACAGACTCATAGCCTGTGCCAAGACTTAAAACTGCTTGGTTTTGTCCTGTTAGATTCAATATCTGAGAATAATCATGCCAAAAGCACTTGTCTGTGTATTGGCATTGCTGTACAATCATCAGACATCTGTTTAGGAAGCTCAGACAGCTATTGTGGTCAAAACAACAGCAGCCAACATTCTAAAACTACCTCATCTGGAAAAAAAAAAGAAAAAAAAAAAAACAACAATAATTTCTGAAAAGGAAATTCAATATTTTTCTGGCTTACAAGATGTTTTTCCTAATGGAGGAAAACAATTAGTATTAGTGTTAGTGTTCACATGTCAAAATAAACAAAAGAAGCAGAAAAAGGAGAAAAGATTCAGAAGAAGATGAAAACATTATGCAAAGAAGCCAATTAGGGACAAGCAGAATCTATGATTTTAAAACCGGGAATAAGAATTTAAAAAATTGCCATAAATAATGGTGCCATTGAAATCAATAGTAAAACTTGACTGCAAGATGAATATTCTAGAAAATGTTACTTTATCTTCACATCTTCTAGTTCCTCTAGGAAGTTTTCACAGGTGGAACTTTGAATTACAAAAACCCTGTTTTTAAATCAAATACTGGAATTAAGAATGTGGTACCAGCTAACCAATTTGCTGAACTCTGACAGCCAATAATTAAAAATACTAACTACTATTTGGAAAGTCTACAAAAGCATATTATTGATAATACATTTGAAAACTGCTTTTATCTGTTTACCAAAGTATCTGTAGGAAAAATATTCTCTGTGTTTTGACATCTGTGGACAGCTTGGGAAAGAAAACAAGAAAGAATATTATTTTTTCTGCCTCTTCCACTGTAGTATCAGACAGAGGAGAGCACATGCTTTGAGAACTTTTTTTTTTTTTTTTTTTTTTTTAAATTGAGCCTTCTAAGTAGAATCAGATCTCCTCAGCAGGAACACAAATGAAACAGTGAAGCAGGGCTAGGACGATCTTTGTTTCTTATGAAGAAATCTGAACAAACACAAGGAAAAAATCTAGCTGAAAAGGATATGCTCTAAACCACAATTTGTATACACTGACTGTACACCTGCTGAATGGACCAAAATGACACAGAGTCAGCATATTGGGCTTACACGGCAAGGTTTTGGGAGTAGGGCAGGTTGAACGGGTGGCCTCTGTGAGCAAAGCCCAGCTGACTTGCGGAAAACGGACTCCACAATCAGTAAGATTGTAAGGTAGGTATGTTTATTCTGCACTGGGCAGCACGGGGAGTAGTTCCACCAAAGTCGTGCACACCTGAGGCAGCAACTTGCCTTGGTTATATGCAGTAAAGAGTTACATATGCATGAAGTTTCACAATACCCCTATACATATTCATAACATCTCCCTGCTTCGTATTAAAATTTGTTTCAAGGAGTCATTTCCATAAACTCCTCACATCACACAGTGTATTCTGGTGGTGGTCATTGGGGGTCGTGGGGATGAAGATTGATGACTCTTCCTCATCACTACTAGTTGACCTCTTGTCTTTGCGCAGACTCAGTTGCTCCTTGGCTCTTGTCCATCTGCAGGACCGGTTTCTACCAGTTTCTTAAGATAGGCTCACACTCTAATTAAGAGACTGACCTTGGTAAGGGGCCCAAGGCTTCTTGCTTTAGTTTATTTGCACAATGCACCATAGTTAGCAAAGACACTAAGTAGCATCCTAGTTTAATGCCGTCAGCGCTCTATCTCTACTTGATAAGATTCTCTTAACTCCCTCTCTCACAGCAGATACCCGATGTCAGATCAGAGCCAGCTCCAAAAGGGACCTGCAGCTGGCCAGAACCAAGCCAGTGAGCGACACTGCTTGGGCATCTGGGAGAACAGATTTAAAGGGGGAAAAACCTGCTGCACAACAGCAGCTGGGAGAGGGAGGAGTGAGAACCAGCCCTGCAGACCCTCAGGTCAGTGCAGAAGGGCAGGAGGTGCTCCAGGCACTAGAGCAGAAGTTCCCCTGTGGCCTGTGGAGAGGCCCCTGGTGGAGCAGGCTGTCCCCCTGCAGCCCATGGGTCCCACATGGAGCAGATCTCCACACTGCAGCCCATGGAGGAGCCCCCGGTGGAGCAGGTGGATGTGGCCTGGAGGGGGCTGCGGCCCATGGAGAGCCCCCGCAGGAGCAGAGGGTCTGGGGGGAGCTGCCACCCACCCATGGGGGACCCGTGCTGGAGCAGTTTGCTCCTGGGGGATGAACCCTGTGGTACAGAGCCATGTGGGAGCAGTTCCTGAAGAGCTGCTGCCTGCAGGCAGCCCCTGCAGAATCAGTTTGGGAAGGACGGCATGCCGTGGTAGGGACCCTGCATGGAGCAGGGGCAGAGAGTGACCGTGAAGGAGCAGCAGAGATGAAGCATTAGGGACTGACCACAGCCCCCATTCCTTGTTCCCCTGCACCGCTCGAGGGGAGTAGGTATAAGAGAGTGGATAGGGAGAAGGTGTTTTTAGTTTGCTTTTAGTTTCTCACCATTCTAGTATGTTATCATGAGGCAATAAATTACATTAATCTCCCTTATGCTGAGTTTGTTTTGCCCATGAGGGTAACTGGTGAATGATCTCCCTGTCCTTACTCAATCCATGAGCTTTTTTCACCATTTTTTCTCCACCTGTCTTTTTGAGGAGGGGTTGTGAGAGAGCAACATGGTCATGCTGAATTATCCTTCAGTGTGAAACCATCACAGCCAGAAAGACTGATACATCATTACTGAGACCTAGAAGGAATGGAAAATGTTTTTAATGCTGGAAAATGATTTGTTGCAGGAAAGTTCTCAAGGTAGTGCATGAGGAGGTTTTTGAACATGAGGGTTGTTGTGTTTTTTTTTTTTAATCTCATATGATGGGAATTAAGAAATCACAAAAAGTAACACAGGTTTTTCTGAATGTTCAGCAAAGATTTTTGCTTGAACAAAGTGAATTTGGATGAAAGTTCAGATACTCTATGAAACCATTCCCCTCTCTAAGAGTTAAATACATGCACACTGTGACACAAATAAAACCTTCCAAACAACGGTAAACTTTCCATGCTCTTTAGACATTCATTCAACTGTGTTATTAGTGCACTCAGATTTGCCTTCTCAACAAACATATTTAGTGCTGGACTTTTTTTTTTTTTTGTGATACTTATTTTTTTTTCCTACATATATCACATGACCAGTGCTGAGCATGTTGCTATTTATTTTTTTAACATGGTAACTTCTAAGTCACTTTACAATATCATAAAGCATTCAGTCTGCTGGCCTATACTTATTAAATTTTACAAATTTTGAAAATTACTTAGTTATCTTAATGATAAGGTTCATAACATGGATGGTAATTTTTTCCCCACTTTATTGTACAGCTGCTGAATTTCTTGAATCTGCTTCTCCAAATAACTATAGATAGAATTAATTACGACAGAAAATTAAAAAAAAAGAGAGAGAAAACTAATGACCTGAGTTAGTTGAACACTCTCAGTATATTCATGTCATCATGAAGTAAAACATTTTTCCTCTGTCAACAGCCACTTTTCCCTGAAGACAAATCAAGCTGAAATCAAGTCAGGCAAAATGTGAACTGTGGATTTTTAGCCATTTGGAGTGTTATGGTTTTGTGTGGGACAGGGTTAATTTTCTTCACAGAGGCTTTGTATGATGCTTTGTTTTGGATTTAGGGTAAGAACTATGCTGATAACACAGCAATGGTTTAGTTGTTGCAGAGCAGTGCTTGCACAGAGCCAAGGTCTTTCCAGCTCCTCACACTGCCCAGCCAGCGAGGAGGCTGGGGGTGCACCAGGAGCTGTGAGGGGACACAGCCAGGACAGCTGGCCCAGGCTGGCCAAAGGGATGTCTCATACCGTATAACATCAGGGGTGTAGGTGGCCTGCTGATGGAAAGTAGCGAATGAATTCCTTGTTCTGCTTTGCTTGTGTGCACAGCTTTTGCTTTACCCAGTAAACTATCTGTGTCTCAGCTGATGAGTTCTCACACTTTTAACTTTCTGACTCTCTCTCCCCCATCCCATCTGGGGAGAGTGAGACAGTGGCTGTGTGCTACTCAGCTGCCTGCTGGGGCTAATCCACAAGCTGTGAGCTGTATTTCTGTCATTCTTGGTGAAGACTCATAAGAGAGAAACAAGCTATCTTGATTCAGGCTGATGCTTTATGAAGGGAAGGGAAGGGAAGGGAAGGGAAGGGAAGGGAAGGGAAGGGAAGGGAAGGGAAGGGAAGGGAAGGGAAGGGAAGGGAAGGGAAGGGAAGGGAAGGGAAGGGAAGGGAAGGGAAGGGAAGGGAAGGGAAGGGAAGGGAAGGGAAGGGAAGGGAAGGGAAGGGAAGGGAAGGGAAGAGATGTTTATTGCACAGGCAATATTTTATAATATTATTTTATAATATCATAAATACTGATTTCCTGGAGAAACTGGGGCTCAGAGAAAATGATGCAGTTTTGAACTTTATTCTGTAGAAAATTCATACTAATAGTGACTACTATGTACTTTAAGTTTAATGTTAATTTAATAAGGAAAAAGCCAGAAAGAATTATAGTAGTTTAAAAAATGAAATTATATAAAAATAATAATGTAAATTAGCAGGAAATGGAAAATAAGAACTAAGAAGGCAAAATGTTCTCAAGAGACATTGAAAAGGAAGGTTCCACACTGTAACTCCAGGAAAATATTTATCTACTCAAGTACTTTAGAACAAATCTGTAAGTCTAGCTGTAACAAATATCTAGGACCAGACAGTACCCATGCAAAAATTCTCCAGCAGCTCAAATGTCCCATTGTTGAACTTCTCACGGGCATTTAACCTATTGCTCAAAGCATGCCTGGTGTCAAATGAATTGGAAGCATCAGCTGTGACATCAGACACGAATAAATATGAAAGCTGCTCTGGGGAACTACATTGCAGTTAATTCAACTTTTCTATTGAGCCAATTTGTACAATTTTTAATAAATAATGGAATACGCAGGCATCTGGATATGTATAATACATTGGAGATTCTGTGTAGCTTTTTCAAGGCAAGGTATGCTCATGAATACATGAATGTATCTGAAGGCATCAATATGTTTTTGGTTAAGGCGGCTTCTTGAAGTGAATATATTGGGATTTACAAGCAAATTTTCATAGTTGTTCCCAAAGCTGTCATGATATAAGAAAACAAGGAATTTTAATTAAAAGGAAATAATAGACTGGAAAATTCATTTTTTTATTATGGGGGGAGACAGGAAACAATGGAAAGTTCAGCCTGGCTTCTGTGGGGGCAAGGCGATATAAATTAGGGCTTGTCAGCTTGGAAGGGAAGTAACTGAGTTTTATAAGTCATGAATGACAAAAGAGAAGCTGAATAGAGAATGATTAATCATTCCGTCTTAGAAAAACAGAACTAAGGGACACCCAATTAAATTAAAAGGCAGCAGATTTAAAGTAGATAATAGGAAGTAGCTTTTCTTACAATGCATAATTAAATTGCAGTGCTAATTGCCACAGGGTGTTGTGGAGTCCTAATGCATAAATGGTTTAAAAATGGGGCTCAGCAAATGTAATATTATTGCACATTGGTAGCTGTAAAAAAATAAACGATCCAGATGTCCCAGTCCGTGGACTACTGAAAGCTGGAGAGGATCCCTCACTATTTTTCTTGCTTCTTGTATGTTTTTATCTAAGGAGCTGCTATCAGTCTTTGTTACTGGTTTAGATGGATTTCTGCTGGTACTTTAGTGTCTCTATTTTTATAAAGCTACTTTCATAATCACTTTTCAGAATGGAGCTGCACTTTTAAAATCTCACCAGACTTGGAGGTTACCATCCGTGCTCTGACCTTATTGTAACACGTCTTTTGTATAGCCCAGACTGGATTACTGCAATTAATTCTTTACTGGCTTGCCTGAAAGGCAGGTCCAGCCTGCAGCTATTATAGAATAAAGCAACAGGCTTATTATCAGAGAAGAGCAGATGGGATTTGTAGACTTCCTGCTTCTTTGTTCTCTGCATTGGGAGTCTATCAGCAACTACATCGATTCAGAAATTTCTGCTAGAGCAGGCCATGTAAGTAGCCAAAATCAGCCCCTTCTCTGCCACCCCAGTTTCTCAGGTGCAGGAATAGCAGGTTCATGGGCATGCTCGGATGTTTGGGGTCGGTGTTAAAACACATTTTATCAATAACTTTATAAAAATGGATGGAACCATAAAGGCTTTACTGTGTTTTGTAAAGAGCTTATGGGTTCAGTAACTCATCAGCTAGTGTTGGGACACTGAATGGAGCTTGTTAACATTTTTTTAGTAATGACAAATATTCTCTCTCTATATATATATATTTTAAACAGTTAGGTAAAAATATTTTAATGATGTTCAAACCATCTTTGCAGAAGACTAGCAAGCCAGCATAAAGACCATGAAACAGTGTGTTTATGAGCACCCTTGGGTGAAGATGTGTTAGTGAAATTATACATACATTTGAAATACAGCAACAAAAGCAGAACAGTGAAATAGATTTTTACTCTTTAGTAAATCCAACCATCCAGGAAATACCTGGAAAAGAAAAGAAAACAAAACACAGTGTGTCTCACGTTGATTATTAGCACAGCATTTGAAGTGTGCACAAGTTTAAGCTCTTTTGCCAGATGGAGATTAGGTTCAAAGCAGCCCTACTCAAAGAAGAGCCAACCTCCTGGCCTGCTCTCTGGGGTACAAGATGTAGTGAACCTTATCCCACCTGTGATCAATTTGGCTGAGCTCCCTGAAAAAGTCCTTGTACCCATGCTAAGGCACTATGCTTGGTCCTAACCTCTTTCTCTTCTGGAAGTCTGCCTGAAGAAGTGTCTGCATACAACATTTGTGTAGGCAGCACAAACAGAAGAAGGTAGCTGAAGATCTGCAACTACTTTTACTTGTAACTGAGGACAAGCATTTCCATGGTGACTCAAAGTCCCATGCTGTGGTGTTACATACTGTAGTGCATCTCCAGATTTGTGTCCTGATTTGCCTCCAAACTGGTGTGTGCATTAGACTTGTTGTCAATGAAGGGCCCTGACCACACTGCCATGTTCCTGCTCTGGCAGTTAGAGGACAATGTGTCTGCTTGTATGCCTGGGACATTTGTTTTATGCTTTTCAGCGAAAACCTAGCTGGCAAAGTGATCAAAATACTGTTTCCAGATCCATTATTAATAGTTTCATTGAAGCTAAGCCTATGCTATCAACATGAAAAAGCACTATACAGCTAAAAGGTGTAACAATCAGATACCTGCTTCCTTTTTGTTGGTCTAACTTTGTCTGGGTTAAAGAGAAAAAACAACTCCATTTTGAATCTCTTTTGAATATTTCCTCTGCCTGATTGTATCACAGGCACTGACATTACCATAAGCTTTTTTTTTTTTCCTTTTTATTTTTTTTCTTGTTGTATATTACTGATGTCCAATAAACTCTATATAGCATACGCTGCTAATTATCACTTTACAATCTTAATGGATTAGCATATGTATTTCTAAGAATTAACACTAGTACCATTATTAGCGATAACGACCTGAGAGATATGCCTGTTGCCTGGGGCTAAACATGTAGAAGCTCAATTCTTCTTTTCCTTAGGGGAATAAAGATTATGGCTATCTGTAGTAGTGGAAACTGGATTAGGTTACTCTGATGATGCTTGGAAGAATTGGGGCCAGGAGTTTTTTACACTCTCAACATTTTTCTACTTCTCTCTTCCAAATGGACAGAGGAGACCAAATGAAAATTTTGGATTAAGTGCTGTCTGTTTGCAGTCTGTTACACTGGAGGCTATATGTATTCTCTTCAGTGGTAAAAGTCATATCATCTGGAAGTCAGTGCTTTGTTCCCTGCTCTGGCTTCCTTTCCAGCCATTCTCGTAGCACTAGCTGTTATTACTTACATTGCAAGAGTGCTTAAGAGATTACCGAATAATCGTGGCATTTTCCTATCCACGTGCAGAAAAAGGACTCTTTTTCAAAGAGCATAAACAAAAGACGGGAGGCTTGGACAGGCTGCATGGTTTCCAAGTTTACTTATGACTTAGACAGAGAATCAAAGCAAAGCCTGTCCCTCCTTACACACCAAACATGAGATAGGATAGGGACACTGACAGTGCTGGCTGCTGTTGCTGCTACTCTGTCCAAAGCTGGTGCTGAGCAGTTGGGTGGCGATGAACTGATCCAGACGTCTCTCAGTGGTGGCTGGCCTGGCAATCCATGTGTTTCCTGGAGTTTTGGTCTGCATTTTGTGTCAGAGCTGTAAGAAACTCAGGAGGCTGTCCCCTGTAAGTGTAAATGAACCCAAAGAGGGCCAGACCTGGGTATGTAATGGCTGAGCTGCGGGATGCAATGGGAGGTTTCTTTCAGTACTGAAGGATAATGAAGGATAGCAGATTGATCTGCTTATGTGAACCACGTCAAAGGGAATCCTTTCAATATGGGGGCGATTTTTAATCCCAGGGGTTGTCCTACCCATCACCAATTTCCCCGTGTATTTTTTTTTTTTGTATGCATAGCCCTGTCTTCTTGTTTCATCAGCAGCGCATCTCCCAAACCCATAACCCACATCTCAATGCCACCAATTGGCATTTCTGGCTGCATGGGTGGCCCGACACGACCCCTGGCTGTGACTCCCATTCCCACCCCACTTCAGGCCGCGCAGTGACAGCCCCGCCACCACCGGGCTCAGGGAGAGGGGGCAGCATCCTTGGGCTGGACCCGAGCCGGGGAGGAGCGGGGGGGGCTCCGCGCTCCTCTTTGTTCCCTCCCCGGGCGGCTGCCGGAGTGGGAGGGGACCCCACTCGGGGGAGGGGACCCCACCCGTGGGAGGGGAGGGAAAGAAGGGAGGGGAGGAGAAGGAGGGGAGGAGAGAAGGAGGAGAGGAGAAGGAAGGGAGGGGAGAGAAAGGAGGGGAGGGGACCCCACCCGCATCCCGCTCGCCGCGCACAGCGCAGCGCAGGGCCCCGGGCGCGGTGCTCCCGGTGCTCCCGGAGCCCCCGGAGCCCCCCCGGAGCCCCCCCCGAGCCCCCCACCCCAGCCGCGGTGCCGGGCGCTGCCCCCCGGCGGCTCGGCGGAGCAGGTAGGGAGGATGGAGGCCGCCTTGCTGAAGCCGGCGATGATGGCGGAGGTGAAGGGGAGCGGCTCCGGCCCGGCCGTCAGCGCCGAGCTGGAGGTGAAGAAGCTGCAGGAGCTGGTGAGGAAGCTGGAGAAGCAAAACGAGCAGCTCCGCAGCCGAGCCGCCGCCGCCGCCGCCACCCCCGGCCCGCACCTGCTGCTGGCCCCCGGGGGGCTGCGCCCCTCCAGCCCCCCCGTGCCGCCCTGCGTGCCCAGCCCGGCGCCCCCCCCTACTCTGCAGGAGCCCCTCGCTTATTTCAAGCCTTCTCCCGGCGGCGGGGGGCAAGAAGACAGCGCCCCGGGGGCTGCCACGGTGCTGGACGAGGTGGCGGTGCTGGAGCTGCAGGATGGATGCTGCGGGCAGGACGAGGATACGTGGTACGTGCGGCTCGCCCCGCGGCACGGCACGGCTCGGCACGGCTCTGTGCCATCCCCCGGGCACCGCTGTGGCCCCCCGAGGTGCTCCCGGCACGGGTGGGGGGCAGCGGGAGCGGGGCGGCACGGAGGGGTCGCTGCCCCCTGGTCCGCGCATCTTTAACCCCTGGGGATGCGGGGATCGCCTGGTTTTGGGTCTCAGCCCGGTTTCGGGCTCCGGTTTCCATAAGGAATGGAAATCGAGAGGTCCGTTATCAGGGCAGCGCTGCATCCCCGTCCTAAAGCCCCGGCCCGATTGTCGCAGATCTTCAGGGAGCTGGGAGGGCTTTTGTCTTTTAGGCGCTGATCTAAAGGCTTGTTTGTGCGTCTCGTGTAGTTGCAGGACGCATGGCGGTGTGCTAGTGCGTTAGTGCCCAGAATGAAGCAGAAACGAACGGCAAATAATAAAGCCGAAAATAAAAATTCATAGATTTCATAGATTCATACAGTGTGCGGGCTGGAAGGGACCCGCAGGGATCATCGAGTCCAACTCCTGCGTCCCTAAAGGACGACCCAAAAAATCAGAGCATGTGTCTGATTGTCCAAACGCTCTCAGATGCTTTGACCTAGAGGAACGATTCCTTGAAAACAAGCGGAAGGGGTCATTACAGACTAAAGATATCAATGCATTTAAAAGTCTGGCGCCTCAAAACTCGCCTCAGCAAAGCATGCAGACATCTTAGCAACTATCCACATCCTGCAGAATTACTATGGAAATCATGCTACGTAACCATGTTAAGCATAATTGATGCCCGATTCTGTTAAAGTGTCAGTAATAAAATGTGTATTATCTGTATTCAAATACCTGTTTCAATTGTCTATCAATGCTTCAAGATAGCTTTTAGAATGGTTACAGTATTTAAATAGAGCGGAAGTTTACGTCAGCTTAGAATAAAATACAGCGTAATGCAGCTGAGATACATATAAACATCCTTATTTTGGGACTAGAGATAGGATTTAATAATTAGTCCAAACACCATAAATATTTCTTCAGTGTTGGTTATGTGTAATTCACAGTATGAAATAATGCTGTGCTTCAGTTTTTGAAAACTGCTTTTTCCAATTAAGAGTCATCCAAAAATTGAATAGAAATTCTGCCAGTGCTGCTTCATTGTGTGCATTATTGGTTGTTCAGGGCTGTTTGGGATTGTTGGACCTGCCTTGAATCTGCCTTGAACCTGAGTATCTGAATACTCTCCTCAGTCCTGTAACCCATTGCTTATGATAAATGAGCAGGAATGATTAAACTTTCTTTCACACTGAGTGCTGTAGAATGTCAAATTTGTGTGAACCAGTCATGTTAAACAAAATGTTGTTCCCACTTATTTATATTTGAGGGCTGTACAAAGTCAGCATTATTTTATGTGCCTCAACAGAGTGATGATCTTGATCGAGGTCCTATTTGATTTGCACCCTGGAAGCAATCCTAAATGTTTCCTTGAGGTTAAAACTTATCAACATGTCATGGATGTATGTGTCTGTGGGAAGAATTAGATAACTTATTCTGCTAAGAGTGAGTTGTTTTAGCTGCTCAGCATTTTTTGTTCAAGGCTGAATCTCCATCATTGTCCATCAATGGTCAGCTGTGTGATGTCAGCTGCTTGGGGCTTTTTGTAATATAAGTCTTCAAAGCAAACTGATATCTGGAAAGCTAAAGACCACTGTGTATCCTAGTTGTTGATTTATTAATTTTAGACCTCTTTTTTTTTTTTTTTTTTTTTTTTTTAACTGCAGTTACAAAAAACTAGGACTAGCATCATTGCAGACAAATAAAAACTTCTTTTTGAAAACTTCTTTTTGATTTTCAGCTTTTTAGATATCTGATCATTGAGAATTCATTACTCAGATGTTTAGGTTTTGAAACAGTTCCTCAAGTTAGCAGGATAGTTCAAAGCATTTCTTTTGTCTTTTTTTTTTTTTTTTTTCATTTCTGTTTTTCTCAGGATAATTTTTTAAATGTGTAGCCAAGCACGGCAAGGAAGCAAGGGGAAATGAGTCCTCTCCTCAGAGAAATTCAGCAGTTGAACTCAGCTGGAATTGCCAAAGGAGATACTGATTGCAGAGAGATTTATTCATTGTGAGCTGGACAGGGAGTGCTGATTCACTTCACATAAATAAGACACTGAGCAGACATGGGAGAAGAGTTACGCTCAGGGTTGGGTAGCTGTTGAACCAAAACCCTAAAGGTGAAAGACTAAAAGTGGGCACCCGAGAGGTTCAATCATTTTATTGCTGTTGTTGTCTTGCCTTTTTCACCCCCTGTTTGGATGCCAAATTCCTTTACAGTTTGTGGAGTGTTTTGGTGCCAAAAACCTAAGACTGTCTGCAGTCACATTAATCAGAAGTGGTAAGGCCAAGGAGCTGAAAGCCATCTTTGGTGGCTAATAATAGTTTACATCCTGGGAGATTTGTGTTCTCCCAGGTGAGCTGACGCACTAATCTATGAAGACCGAAGCAGCAGCACAGATTCCAGCTTCAAGAATTTACCCGTGCAATCCGCTTTGATACCTGGCTTCCTAATGTGCTTGACCATCTGATTAGTTGCCTGCTGTAGTCTGAGAATAACACATATGTACTAGTTCTTGCATATTTTTTTTTTATTTTTTTTTCCCCCTGTAGGAATTGAATATCAAAATGAGGTTTTCATTGTTTCTCAATGGATGTTTTCTAATCTTAAAAAAAAATGACTGCTGTACAAGTAGGAGAAGATAGTGTGTATAAAAATTACATTATAACCAGCATCCTGACAAGTTGATCAAATCGTAGGTAAAAGTATGAAGTGGGTAACAATGAAATTGTGATTCAAATGTAAATTCAAATGCTGAAATTATCTAATCTCCAGTAAAGATAAATATAGAAGGGAGAAATGGTAGCTTCTTTAGAGCACCTAATGCATTTGAACTTTGGGCTGTGCTGAAATTCTGATGGTGGTAATAATGTGTTGCAAGATTTTTAGAAGAAGTCTAATAGAACCTAGATTTGAAGTTCTGGACCTGTAGAGTTTGTAATTTGTCACCTAGTTTTCTGAGGAGGCAAGAAAACGAGTGAACGAGTGTAAAGTTTTATTCTGGAATGTATTTTGTTATTAGTGTATTGCAGATTTGCACTGTTATAAATTATTAGAGAGCAGAAAGCTGAGAATACAAAAGTAAACTTTTAAGTATTGCTTATCTTGCTGACATTTGTGTGTATTTTGGTTAAGGTTGTATGTCTTGCCTACCAAGACTCTTACCCTTCAAGAAAAATCACTGAGCCCTCTGCAGTGGTGCAGACGTGTTCTGGATCATCCAAGTCCTGAGATAGAGGCTGCAAAACGTTCCCTATGCTTTAGATTGGAACAAGGTAATCCTATTCTTTGAATTTCTCTGCTAGTAAGTTGACATTTTTGGCCTAGCATTTGACTAGCGTTCAGTGTTCAGCAAGCTCCAGAAGTGGCCGACACGCAGTTTTTCCCATGTACCCAAGTATTCCTCCACTCCATGGATGCTAACATTTTTTTTTTTTTTTTTTTTTTTTTTTTCTGGTGATGTAGGTTTAAAAGTATTCTCCTTCTAATTCTTTTCTTCTGCTGCAAAACTCCCACTTTTTATATTTGATATTTTTCATATGTTTCTTAAAATAGGATTTATTGGGCTCTTTGCAAGAAAACTTTGATGCTAACTTTACTATTGGTCTGGCATTGGGATTTGTAAAACAGTGCTTTTGGTTTTATGCAAAACCAAAATTATCAAGATGCAATAAATTTTTAAGGGCATTTTTATCCACATGTAATACAATTATCAGGACTTTGTTAAGTACAGGACAGACAAAGAGAATCTATAACTTGATTGCTTGTACTGCTTTGTTGGTAGACTTGAGTATTGGGATAAATCAGATTGCTGTTCAGTGCCAGTGAATATAGCTGTACCTCAGTGTGCTGAATTTTGTTCTAATTAAGTATCAGCCACCATTATTTTTACTCTTTTATCATACAGCGTTCTCTTAACCTTGTAATAAGTGTTGTTGAAGAAAGTGATTAAGATAGGAATTAAGGTTTATAAGTCACTAGGAAAGAAAACATAAATGAACAGTATAGGAAGATGACAGGAGAAGGAAATAAAGCCAATGGCAATATGAGCATATGGTTGTATAAGTCAGCTACAGTCCTTGTTAAAAGAGATTGAGCAGGTACCTTTATGCTTTGGAGGATAAAGGAAGTTGTGGTTAGTCTCATCCAAAACCAGGCATTTAACTGAATCAGTCTCTGAAGGTATCTGCCTCTTTGCTTTGACTATGAAAGACCCCACAACACTTATTGTCCTAGCAATATGCAGTTGAGCTCATTTGCCTATAGTTAGGTAGGTGAAACTGAGGTCCACATGTTGGTTATCATCCCACCTAACTTTAGGGTGGAATTTGGCTCCTGATTCAGACCACTGAGATCATGTCTGCAGTGTGAACTGGATGCCCGTGCTTGCAATCAGTGCAAGTCTTGTCCAGAGTCAGAAGAAGCTGGGGAGCTGCTCAAAGGGTATGGTGTAGGTGTTGACCCAAGGATGAAAGCAGTGACTCTCTTGAGTCCATTGATGGTGCTTGGCACCCACCTGAAGACACATCTTTGTCATGCAGGGTGTCCCAGTCTGGAGCTGAATCCCAGTGTAGAGTCTACTTTCAGACTGACTCCTGTAGGCATTTAGCACCATTCAAGATGCCCTCAGTTGCCTCTGGATGACTCAGGAAGGATACAGACCTTCCATAGTTTCTGTGCCTTTTCTGCTACTCCTTTGGCCTCCCAAGAGCATCTTGATACAGGCCTGTGCATGTAAGTACAGGCAACAGAATCAAATCCATACTGTGAAGGTAGAAACAAAACAGAGGAATGCATGACCTGTTTTTCCCTTCCAATGTATTATTTTAAATTTAATTGACAATAAAGGCATTAGAAAGGCAATTTTATTGTTTGGAATTTAAATCACTCTATGGTTATCAGTATAATTTCTAAGTAGAAGTCACAGTGAGTAACATTTGTTCCATAGACGTATTGACCATGGGTCACTTTGATCTCTTATGTTTTAGTCATTGTTGTGGCATCATGAATTTCCTGGACTTTGCAGAAAGTTTCTCAGAAATTACAGGCCATGTGTAAAACCCATTATGGGAGCAGTATGTTCAAGGAGGGAATGGACTCGTTTCTACTGCAGCAATTCTATGATAAAATTGTTTTAACTAATATTGACTTAATATTAACTTGAGAGCAGGGGAGGGACTATTTGTGAGGTAGTCTAGTGATAGGACAAGGAGTAATGGATTTAAACTAAAAAAGGACAGATTCAAGTTAGATATTAAGAAGACATATTTTAGTATGAGAGTGGTGAAGCAATGGACCAGGTTGCCCAGAGAAACTGATTCCCCATCTCTGAAAGTGTTCAAGGCCAGGCTGGATGGGGCTTTGAGCAACCTGGTCTGGTGGAAGATGTCCACACCCATGGCAGGGGGTTGGAGCCAGGTGAGCTTTAAGATCCCTTCTAACCCACGCCATTTTGTGATTCTATGATTCTAGTAGTTCAGTTATTATTGCTTGTACCTTTACAAATAGTGTGGGTTAAGAAAGCATCATCTTTCTTACTCTTAATTGTAGAAGTTGGTTTCATATTATTTATTTATTTTCTGGTTTTGAAACCAAATATGAGATTGTTTTAAGAATCTATTAATTCCATTTTAAAGTACAACAAACTTTCTGCAGTCTGACCTTCCTGTTCTTTTATTTTGCTGTCCACTCTGTCAGTAAGCATATATGTATAAATACATACATGTAATTTTATTCTATTTTTAACAAATGACTCAATAAGAATAGCATTCTTAGTTTCTGGTACTAAAGTTTCAAACTTCATACTTGTGAGTTGAACAGTGTTTTCTCCCTTTAGCCATATGCACTGAAAGGGTATTTTAGAGGGATTTTGAAATCTAGTCATGCCTCTTCTGTTTGGCACAGAGTCAATAGTAACACTGATGTATGTGAGAAATATTAAAAATGTAGTGAAAAAACATTTATAATGTACTAGTCTGTGCTTCCTGAGATGTTTTATAGGTAAAATTCGATTAGTAATTTTGTCCATGATGCATCAGCAAAAAATTAATCCAGTTTAGATTCTCATAGCTCTTTAAGCACTATAGTGCACATAGAAATAAAAAGCAGTAAAAATTGATTTTTATCTGCATGGTCAGCACATCTGAATGACTACATGCAGAGAAAAGAGCTGTGAACCAAAAAAAGGTAAAATTTTGTGAGGCTGTTTTTCTGGGTTTTAACTAATTCATGTTCTCTACTTGCAACTTGTAAATCTGTGCTCATTTATTCCTGCTCATGTAAGTTTTCCTTATTGCATTACATTCTGATCTTCATATAAATATTAATTTGTTTTGTGAACTATCCCAAATTAGGATATCTCATAACAAGACTAAAGGTCTTGTGAGAGACTTATGTCAAAGCAATCCTAGGTGATAAAATAATAAAATAACTACTTGATTTTTCAGGCTCAAGAGTCACTTGGATCATGCTTTTCACCTTGCTGTGCTTACCAACCTGTTTCTCTCCTAGTGAAAAAAAAGTGTTTTATGTGTTTCATGGTGGAAATAAGATTTCATCTTGGAATAAATCATTAAGGGCATAAGCACGGTGGTGGTATCCTGCAGGTGGTTCTTCTGTGAAGCACTGTGACAAGCTTCTCATCATTCCTCTGGTCTACCAATAAGTAGTTAAAGCTTATATCTAGTTTATAATGAACTAGGTTTATTACAAGCCCTACTTCTGTGGACTGAGCGTGCTAGCTCTAAGGAGGATGAAAGTTAAATGTAACCTCATATGATAAGATCTTTGCTTGGATTTTTTCCTGTTTTTCATGAGCAATTTGTGATGAGGTATTGTTATTTTTATTTTATTTTTTTAATGGCCTGACCTGGATCACTTTTTTATTATTTTGCATTCCTCATTCTTGTTTTCTGTGAAACTTTTCTGGTTTGTTTTGTTTACTGCAGCTCTCTGTGCAAAATCAATTCCCCGTCACTCAGTTTTTAGTATTGCTTTCTATCTTGTTTCCTGAGATTCATTCATATCAGCAGGGTCACATAATAGTCTTAAAGCTGTGATGGAGCTTCTATATTTTTTTGCTAATACTTGAGGATACTGGGAGATGTCAGTGTTAAGTCCAGTGAGAAGAGGGATGTGGCATGTAAACTTCTAGATGCTGCAGGTTGGTATAACTCCTCTGAAATCGATGAAATGATGTTGATTTACACCCTGGCTGAAACTACACTATGTAGCTTTGCTTCTGTAAACTGCTGTCGAGCAGCCGGATGGATAAACTGAGGAGTTAAGAGGCTTAGCAAGGAGTCAGTCTGTAGGAGCTCAGCTTTTATGCAGAGCTTCAAAGCATATCTCATCCAGTTCAGCCTGCCAGACAGAAAACCTCACTTCCTTGGAGAATATGAAATACTGGTTAGATTCAGAGTTTGCCTTGGATGAATTTTCATTCAGAAATGAAATTAATTTATATCCTTAAGGTTAAACTATTATTCGTTTAATAAAGTAAATAACATATTTCAAGATGGATGCCATTTTGTTGTCCATGGATATGGTATGTTGTAAAACAGATCCACTGTCAGTTCTTCCTTTGTTTATGATTTTACAAAACCCAAGAACCCAAGAACCTCATCAGTGAAATTGTAGCCTTTATTGTGCTAGATCCCAATGTCACATCAATTAAGTTTGATGTCCAAACAAATAACAAACCTGCAAGAAAAATGGAGTGGGGTGGAGGAATATGTAATTCAGCAGAACTATATTCTCTTTACCTGTAAAAAGTCTTAGCTGATAGGGTCCCAGAGAGAATGTTTCACCTGGATGAGAAACTTTGTGCTCACACAGAACTGGGCCATGTTCTGTCCTGTTCACCTAATTCTGTTTTTGCTTCCCAGGGGTTCATCTTGAAGTCATTTAGTTTGACATCTTTAAGATATAAAATACATCTTTAAGATATAAAATACATCAGCTACTAAAAATTGCAGTCATTAGGAACTTTTACACTGTGCTCTGTTAACAGCAGAATCAAACAGGAGATACTATAAAAAAAGCTTATATTGTGTATTGAGTTGAATCCAGTGGTGGTTTTGAACTTCAAGTGGTTTTCTTTTTTTTTTTGTTTGTTTTTTTTTGTTTTGATGTGCATTGATGCATCACACATGTATGTTATGGCATTCAGGACAGGATTAAGATCTAATACAGCTTTCTTGTCCTTATTTGTCATATGTAATGGAGATTAAAATTTTACACACAATGGTTTTGGGGTAGCAAATGATAATGTCCTGAAGCTTGCAAATGATAGGATTGTTGTTTCCATCATAAATAATATAATTTCTAATGCTCTAGAATGAATGAAAGAACTGGCAAGACCAATTCAGTTCCTCTCTGTATGCGATTCTGATAACAAAACGTGCTGGGTATCTGTAATTCCTGTCAGCATCTCAGTACTTTTGGGGAGATACGACATTGACCAGGAAAAGATGTATAGCTGTCTTTCCCCACAATGCAAGTTAAGTGCTCAGAGCACACATATACATTTGTAAGAATTATTTCCTGTTAGATTTCATTTGTTTGAAATAACCCCTTGTAACACCTGTATAATTCCAAGCAGTTCTTAGAGGTTTTGCAAGTGTTGCTGTCACTGGATTTTCTAACACAGTTGCTGAAGATGATTTGTATATTTCAATTGGGAAAAATTCATGTTTTATATTCTACTTGGAACCGTGTGCTTGTATTTCAAATACAGTATTTCTCTTCTGCACTGGAACGTTTCTACTCTGCACTTCAAGATAGAAGTGCTTGGTTAAAAATTCTTATGACAACAAACGCATAGAAGATCAGACACTTCATTCACAGTGCAGATATCCCTTGTCTTTTTAATATGGCTCTTAGATATGACATCTACTTTTTATTAAACTATAATAAGCATGCTACTTAAAAATTTATTTTCATATTTGGGAATTGACTGTTATGTGACTTGTAATTAAATACTTTCTTAGAACTGAGTTCTAGTTGTCATTATAATTATGAGAAAATGCAGAATTTGCAATCTGAAGTCCATAATTTAAAGGATTGTAGAGTAGTCATGTAAGGTATTACCTCTGTAGAGATGATATCTGTCCCATTTTAGAATGCTGTAAGGTAGCATAAGTCTAAAGACAATAGTAGTAACATCATCCTTGACAGTTATCCTAAAAATACAGGCACTGTTATTGTTATCCAGTGGATTACTAATCGCTGTTTTTGTTACCAAGGTATAAAACTGCTTTCCCAGATAGAATTTAAAAACAAAACTAGGTTTTATTAATGGGCACAGATCATCCTCTGAGGATAATTTTTCTGTGGGAAAGAGAATATTTTCAAAACTAGACTGTTCTGGAAGCTGTCATATAATTTTTCTCCTGATAGTCTGTGTATCTTGCTCACTGTTTGCTAGTCCCCAAATGATCATTATAGCTTTTATATTATTCTCATTATCTTTCACTGCCAGTTTTTGATATCTACAGAAGAGAACTGGAAATAACATTTAAGGATGTAGATGAGCCTCCCCCATGTGGTAAATAGAGGTAGCACTGCTTCTTTATAAAGATATTGTTTATTTCTTTTCTTCAACTTTCAGGGAGCACTTTGTTTCTTGTCTTTGTAGCATTGCATCTTTTGTTCAGATTCTTCTGTGCCATGATGTCTATCTTCTGAGAGCTGTTTTACTTCTAGGATATAGTCCACAGGCTTGTAAATATGACATATAGTCTTTGTTCTCAGTAGCTCAACTCGTATTTTAATATATTAGAAAGAAGTTGATTGCACTTTCTTTACCAAGTGTTCCACATCCAGTATATCTGTTTTCACGTTTTATGGATATACAACATATAGACCAGAAATTAGTTTTTAACTGGGCTTTGTGCAAATGTTCTTGTAATACAGTAAAACTTTCTGACACCGACAATGGAATATAGTCAGTAAGCTTTGATCTGAATATTAGTGAGGAGTGGGCATTCACAAATCATAGAATCATAGAATATCCTGAGTTGGAAGGGATCCATGGAGTCCTGCATCCAAGTCATTTATGAAAAGATTGAAGAGAACTGGCTTAAAATGGAGCCCTGCAGAACCCCACTAGATTTGTTTGATCTTTTTAATTTTTCAAGACGGGTTGTCAGTTTGAATGTTAGAGACACTGTATTTTATAAAAATCACATTCCTGAGTTTTCAAAGCCATGAAAAAAATTGTGTCAGAAACAGAAGTGGTGTTTAGACTGTCAGCTCTTAGGGACAGGGGCTGTAATGTATTATATCCTTCAGGAGTAGCTCGTATAATGTAATACTAGTTTCATTGGACTCCGGGTAATACCACAGTAGAAGGCCT
This sequence comes from Anas acuta, assembly GCF_963932015.1. Taxonomy (NCBI): domain Eukaryota; kingdom Metazoa; phylum Chordata; class Aves; order Anseriformes; family Anatidae; genus Anas; species Anas acuta. Next base: position 44,287,051 of record NC_088979.1, read on the forward strand.
TAGTAAAAGAGAAATATTGAATGCTGTCTTCAGAATTTGAATCTGACTTTATATTTTAAAGGTATTTGACAATTTGGCTCCATGCACAATTCTAATTATGTTTATTGCTTCATAGTGTGTTTTAAGTTTGTTAAGGGAGCAGGAAAAGATTTTGTGGCCTCTAAATGTGGGTAATATCAGCTTAATTGTCTGTTCTGTTGTTGCCTGAAAATTGAGAGGACTGGGTTCAACATCCTAATGCTTTTAGGTCCTTTCTCTCATAGAATCATTCATAGAATCACAGAATAGTTGAGGGTGGAAAGGACCTCTGGAGCCCATCTGGCCCAACCTCCTGCTCAAGCAGGGACACCCAGAGCAGGCTGCCCAGGGCTATGTTCAGGCAGCTTTTGAAGATCTCCAAGGAGGGAGGCTACACAGCTTCTCTGGGCAACCTGTACTGGTGCTCAGTTATCCTCACAGTCAAAAAAAGTTTTTCCTGATGTTCAAACAGCATCTCCTGTGTTTCAGTTTGTGCTCATTGCCTGTTGTCCTGTCACTAGGCACCACCATATCTCTCAAGCAAAACACTTCCAAACCTTCTTAGTGCTCTTTATTCCTCCATCCTAACACATAGGAAAAGCAGGAGAGAGAGTATGTAGGCAAGCACTAAATATGACAGGATAAAGTGATGGAAGGAGTCATTGTTTCTCTGTGGTGTCATCAAGTTTCTTTTTGTCATTTCTGCTTCATGTACTGTAGTGTATTGAACATTACAAGTGTCTCACAATTGTTTCTTAACTTACTTTGAAATAGCGGGTTTGAAATACTTCACTGTAATTACAAATTAATCTTTATTTATAAATAAAAAAAAGTCTCTTTGTGAGGAGGCACGTATGTTTTTGTGTTGGACGTATTCCAAGAAAAAGATATCGTTATTTTTGGTATATGTGGGTGCTGATAAGTTTGAAATTATTACTTTGATGAAACAATTTATTTTTTTTTAGTGAATAGCTGGAAAAGCATCTTAAACTTTGCTGTCTAAGCTCATTTCTGTTTATTGTGGACCTGACTAGTTCTGGGGGTGAAAATGCTTAAAAAGATACTGTAGAGTGCTTTTTATCCCACAGAGTAAGGCTTGGGAAGAAAGGTGTTGCAGAAGTGTAATAATTGTGTTGATGGTTTTTCTGTAACTTGTGTGCTTTTGACTATTCTGTTTTGTGCTATTCTCATGCTTTCTCTGTCGTACTGTACTCTTTGTTGATAGTGTTATACTCCTCTCTCTTTTCTGTGTTACGTGTTTGCAAGAAGCAAGTATTGCCTCTTTGTTAAATGTCTGTTCAGTTCTCACTGCAGTGTAGGTACCTACGGGAAGTACTGACAAGGCAAAATTTGCTTAGGGTGTCTCTGGAGAGGTGTCTGAAATTTTTTTAGAAGAGCCTAAATTTAGCAACATGCTCTGAGTTAGTGCCAGGAGGAGACAGTCTTTCTCTTGGGAGTCTGAAGAGAGTAGTCTCTCTAAAAATTGTCATTACAGAAGTCCTGACCCCACAGACAATAATAACGATGACAATGGTATCTATATCAAATATCTGTATGTCATTTTACTCATTTTTCTAGAAGTGGCTATCTTGTTAGTGCTTCTAAGTGTGATGCTAGATTGGTGTTGTACCTTAATTCTACAGTAGGATGTATATTCCTGATACTTTCCTGTTACATTTATCAGTCACTTAAACCTGTATCAGAATTTTCTTAATCCCAGCATTGTGGTTTTTGACCTATTTGGATGAAAGCTGTATTTTACAATATCTTTTATTTTTTGAAGGATTTTATATCTTTTCTCTGCTTTGAGTAAAAGTGTTAACACTTTCTCATAATAACCTTGTCACTGTGACACCTGCTCTGTGTATCCAAAAAGCACAGGGCTCCTGGAGGGTAGTGCTGCTTTTAACCTTGATTTGAGCCTAACTTTTACCTTTTCTGCTCTGATGTGGTATAGGCAGTGGCTATACTTGTGCCACTTGTGCACACAAAAAGAAGTGTGACATCTTGCAAGAGAGTGTTAGATTCAGAAATGTATCTAGAGAGTGTCCCTTGCAAAACCCTCCTGCCAAAGGTTTAAAATGTAAATAAAGGCATCAGGTAGACACAGTTGTAGGGGAAACTGTAATGTTGCATTTAAGGCTGTTTCTTGGATGTAGGGGAGATTTGGGACTTACCCATAGTGTTAGAAAAAACATAGGGTTAATGCTTGAATTATTTGATCTTTTTCACTTTGTGATATGATAAAGTTATATCCTTATGAACACATATATTTCGGTTCCATCTGGTATGTAATTATTATCTTATGCTGTTAAGAGAAGGGTGTGAAATTGTCATTCTATGAGTCTGTTGTTTACAGAACAGGCTCCTTACCTGTTCTCCTTACCTCCATTGGAGATGGTGGGCTCTATTTGAAATAAATGAGTCAGTGTACAAAAGAAAAAGAATTACATATGCTATCAACATTTTAAATTTAGGAAATTCAAATTAGCTATATTTTTCTTGCAGCCAGTAGTTCTTCTGAGAAAAAAAAATTACATCTGTTTGACTTGGATTTTAATTGTTGTTAGTGTGTCTGCTTAACAGTATAGTATATGTCTCCTTGGAACTGTCTTCTATCCTATGTGGCAGGTGGAAATGAAATTCTCTCATTAATAGAGAGGAACCCTAGGCCCTTCTCTGAAGTAGTATGCTAACTGCTCAGTCACAGTCTGTTTTTGCTTTTCCTCTAGTCCAATGAATAGACTAAAGGAATAGGAGAGCTTCAACAGAAGATCATGAAAGCTCCTTGTGTTTGTTTATACAGTTTGCCGTAATTCTTACATATTTGTGAAGAGTTTTAGTTGATGTGATTTTCTTGTTGTTGTTGGAATGGCTCTTTCATTACTGTCTGCTCCATTCCTTTATTCAGCACCTGAGACTCAAGCTGCAGAAAGGGAGCCTGTCCAGCAAAATGTTGTGTGACTGCTGTGGTTGCAATGACTTTTGTACTGAATTCACAGGAAGAGAAACATGATTGCACTGACAATTGTAGATCTACCAGTACAAAGACACAAAGACTCAAGAGATCACAAAGCAGCTGTTGTTCTCTAGGGTTGAAAACATTTCCAAAAGAGTACTATCATTGAGCATTTTAAACTGCTTCTGGCTGAGTAAACTGGACCCGTCTAATGTACAGTTGTTAGAGATTAGAGAGACTTTATTTCTGCACAAAAAAGCCCTATCAGGTTAGCTGGTTTTGAAATCAGGCCTCCTTCTCAGACTGGATTTAAGAATTTAGACTTCACCTGTCATTTTTTGCTATGTAGAAAGCAGATTGCTGACAAGATGAAAGCCTCTGATGTTCTTGGTGGTCTTGCAAGTGGTCTTGAAAGGTAAACATGTATATGGAGCACATACAAGATCTCACTGTTGCTTTATCAAAACATAAGTATACCATAAGACTTGCTCCTGGTAATACGTCAAACTTGTCTAGCTTCAGTAAATCCACACATGGCAGTGCAGTGCTGCATGGATGATATACGTGGATATATATATACATAGTCCCTTGGATCCAATTTAAATACATGTCATGATACTCCTAGTATTTCAATTTTCACATCTCTAGCTACCATATACATGTATGTCTGTATTTCTCTGTGTTAAACATGCTGTAAATGATTTCAAGATAAGGTTAAAATTTCTTTACTTAAACCTTCTTAAATGTCAGGCTTGACATCTCTAGTCAGGGACTGAGGTGTCTGCTGAAAAACAGATGTCCCCAGAGTAAGATTCATCTCATGCTGTCTTTCTCAAGTGGCTGGAAGGGACAGAGAGGAGCACAGCTGTTTAGGTAGGACTGGAGGTTGAGTATAAACTTTGAAAATTAGTTGATCTGAATACTGACCACAGAATTTATTAAAGATGAAGGGCACACTGAATTTTGCAAAATGTTGTTCTCCACTTCTCCTCTTCTGTGTGGCTAAAATTCAGATTGGCTTCCATACCATTGCTTTTGTAAGAATTATCAACTATCAAATAAAATGAATTCACAGTGTTTATGTATGTTGTGGTAAACTGGAATTGATCCATGGAAAGGAGGCCTTCCACCACTGTAAAATTAACCTGAGACATTCATAATGTTTCCTTAATATTAAGGCAGGAAGGAAGGTAAAAAAAAAAAAGTAAAAAAAAAATGGTGTTATGATAAGCTTTTGTAATTATATCTCATATCCTAGATAGCAGGAGAAGAAAACTCCTAGTAGTAGAAAATCAGATTGCTAATCTAAAAACTATTAAAATCATGAAAAGCTGACTTCGGTGTCATTACAATGTCTTTATGTTAGGTCCTTAAAGTATTTTGGTTGCTAATGAGATGAATATCAAATAACTTTGAAAGGAGTTTGAAAACTATTCTTTATGGCCTAAAATTTGACAAACTAATATTCAGGATTTACTCTTTCTAATGTCACTGAAAATACGATAAATTAATGCTCTTGTGTTAGCTGGCAGTGATTAGTACAAAACTGCTTAAAACTCTGGAGTTTGACTGCCTGTAGTCAGAGATTTTACTTGATGAGGACTTTGCAAAACTTGACTAGACACAGTGGGGTTCTTCTGATACACATTACAGAGGTAGGCATGGTGTTCTTGCAGTTGTGCCAATGTCAGGAAGGTCAGGTCTGCACTGGAGACCTGAATGTAACATAGTTTTGTTTGTTAAGAATGTGAAAAGAACGTGAATCCATGACCTGCCTTGGAAGGAGCCTCTGGTATACTCATATAGTTGTTCTGGAAAAAAATCATCTTATTCTTATAACTTTAGTTCATGGCATGTTTGTAGAGTGTGGACATAAAGAACAACTTTTCTCAGTGGTGTAAGAGTCATTTAGAAGTCCCTCAATATAGTATTGTCAAAATAATCTTTCAGCAACAGGTCTATTTGGTCTTTATTAAGTAAAGAATTGAGTGGATATGTGGAGTAGACTCGTTCCGGGAAACAACTTCTTCGAGCTGCAAGAAAGATGCCCATGGAAATGCTCATTCTCGTAACTTGTAGCTTAAGGAGTAATCTGACAGAGAATTGTCCAAAAATTATTTTACATTTGCCAGCTGTCAGTAGCTTTTACTGTAGCTGAAAAAGACTGTCTCTGCATCTCCATATCTTGTACATGGGTGGATGCAGCATCTATGTGAATAGGGGATGTGATACTGCTGCTCCTTCCCCTTGGATACTGAGGCAAACTCCCCCCATCTAGGTAGTCCCAAGGGACACAGCTGCGTGACTGGGGAACATAAGAACCTATAACAGAAGTCTCATACCCAATGTATGTACCACATGGAGTAGCAGCTTAAAAGCCCACTTTTGAACAATAGGTAACCATGTCCAAAGGAATGACAGGTCAGGTTTCTCCTAAGTCAACTTTATCACCAGATATTTTTTAGGATGATGAAGTGCTTACTTAAGTGCACAGTTTTTTTATTCATGGGCCAATACTGTTAGCAACCCTCCCTACCCTCCACCCCCTCACCCTAACATGCATTATTATGCTTATAGATAATACTAAGTTTTCCTCTTTGTTGATCCAGAATCTTGGCTAGTGAGGGTGTTGAATTCAGCATACTCAAGAGAATGTGCCTTGGAAGGTTTGTAGAGGTATTACTTCCCACCTCCCTTCTGAAGAGTGAGTCACATAGTCTCTCTAAATAGCAATCCTGGTAACTACTTTCTGTCTCAAAATCTTCTGACCTGTCCTTGAGATCTAGTACTGGGATAGTAGGTGTTTCTTATGGGGCAATTTCCATCTCCTCTTCTGGTTAGGGCAGCTTAATTAGCTTTTTTAATATATATATATATATTTATATTATTATTTTTATTTATTTTTTAATGACTTTATTAGATTATGGTCCTGGCTTTAGACTTTAAACTTTTTTGGCTTCTTTACAGTATACCTGAAACTTGGTTACATAACTTGATACATTTTATGTAGAAACAGGAAATACTAATTGTATTTATTCCGGTGAATACTATATAAGCTTTGCACAGGAACAACATGCAAAAGGCAAACCCTACAACAGTCTATTTTCATGTTAGGTTGCTTAGATAGCATCCCCTTCCACAAATCCACATTGTTGATACCTTTGCAGTCAAAAGCACCTCTCCAAGGGACAATCATGGTGTGGAAGTTCTGAGTCAGAGAAAACAGATTTAAGTTCTTCATCTATTTTTGATAATGCTGTCCTCCACAGAACTGTGGTGATAGTGCCGCACAGTCATCTCAAACTGGTAGTTACTAACCCTACTGCGTGAGAGCTACATCCTGGTAAAGTATCTCTGATGAGGATGCTGCAGGTGTTGAATTATCTAGGCTGTGGAGATAACTCCTGCAGCTGCATAATCCTGGATGCTTGTTTATCTGCAGACATTCCCATGATTCCTTCAGACCTCGAAGAGGACATTGTACTGTTCTGCAGAGCAAATGTCTGCTGGGTGGGAGTGGTATGAGTGATATGGCATACATAGATTTCCAGGGCTGGCAAGCAGCAGGTTAGTGAAGAGAGCTGCTGAGACCCAGGCAGGCTATTTCTCAGACCTGGGAGACACTTCAGACCTGAAAGCCAGCATTTAAAGAAAAAAACTAAAGGGCAGTTTTCATTTCAAGACTTAGTCATCCACAAATAACAAAAACAACTATAGCAAATGGAACGTGTAAACCTGCACTGAGTGATTGCAGGTATGTTTCCCATAGTATTCTGTGAGATTTTGCTGTATCACACAATCACTGAAATATAGACAAAGCAGTTAACAAACCTAATGAATTCAAAGGAAAAACAAACAAAACAAACAAACAAACAAAAAACAAACAAACAACTGAGATCATCTTCACCATGCTTATGCAATAAGCATGAGATTTCTGATTTTGTTGGTGGTGTTGTTACAGAATATGTCTTTTTCAGAATGGTAATATGAGTAATCAATGACAGACCTGTGGTTTAAAAAGGAATATGTAAAGTATTTCACAAATTGTGCCAACCAAAGCATTTTCCCTTTGGATTAGCAGGCAGTGTTAAATGGATAGGGAGAAAAATGTGATTTACACTGATCATTATGCTCAGAATGTTAAAACGATATGTGTGCCATATCTTCTGACACTGCTCTGCTTAAATCTGCTTTTCCATTTTGTAGATTGAATGGGAATGCCCCTGTGAGGACACCTGTTTCACGCTAGAGGAATGAAAACACCATTCATAAATTGGTAGGGTGTGGAGCTTTCTGCAAGATTATTTGAACTATGTGAGACCAGATTAGTTATACTGGATAGTTTGGATGCTGTTAGTTGCTAGTGAAGCTGTGCTGATTGTGGAACTGGTGTTAGTTTTTCATCAAGGTCTGACGTTTCTTTAGGTATATAGATGTACCAGCCTCCTCCTGTTCTGGGCTCTTAGACACTCTGCTCTGCTCTGTGGTGTAAACAAACCTGCAAGTCTCTCTTCGATCCACATATTTCACACTTATCCCTTATCCCGTCGATCCACTTATTCCACATGTGGAATAAGACAACTTAGGTTTCTATGGTTGTGTCTTCCTCTAATCTTTTTATATGGAAATATAACCCACTTTCTCTTCAGCAGGCATACACATCCTGTTCTAACTTCAGTCTTGCCTGCAGGAACTGCTTCCCTTTCAGATCTGCTAGCTGAGATGATTACATGACATTTTTTGGATGCTAATTGTTAAAATCAAAATATGATGGAATTTCCAATGATGTTACTCTGCTCTGTGCTATATGTGTAAGTAAGTAATTATTGTAAGACATTAAGTTCATCTCACCTTCCTTTTGGCACATCGTAGAGGCTGTTCTCTAACAAGCATTTCTTTTGGAGGCAATGGTAACTTCATCAGCCCCACATTCCTGCTGCTCTTTTCTGTTTCTCCATCTCTCTCTTAAATGTCCTGACAACTTGCCAGCATCTTCCTGGTAAATTGGAACAAAGAACTCTTCTTTATTAAAAAAAAAAAAAAAATTACAAAAAGTTCATTTTAGCAAAGATGAATTAATTGGTCTAATTGACCATGAAGTCTTGCAAGGGCAGTTTTAATTGCTGGTACAGTGTACCGGTACAGCTGAGAGGATGGCATGGGGAGGGCTGGGGTAAAGCATCATCCTGTAAGAAGGTAGCAAGGCCTCCCCTTCAAGCTGCCAAGAAAGATGTGCAACAACTTTAATTGGATTGTGAAAACCGTTTAGGTTGGATGATTGCAAGCATTGCTGTGCTTTAGTGCTACAGAGGAGTTGTCTTTTTCATTTGCTTTGAGAAAGAGAAAACTGAAGGCAGTCTCTCAAATCTGCTTCTAAGCTCTGTTTATTGTTCCCTGTAATGAATGTTGTCAGAGTTAGTTTCTTTTGAATATATGCAGAGATCTGTATCTGAGCCAGTTACACTGGGCTCCTTTTGTAGTCAGTGGAGACAAACAGGCACAGCTCTTGTCCTTTTAAAGCGGAGGGAAGGTGAATCATGCCCTGTTTTTTCTCTTTTGAGTATATTCTGTCCTGTGGTGACGAGGTCAGCCATAAATGTCTATACATAAGTGCGTCTTTATTGTGTCTCTGTGACACAGGTTCCTGTGCCCTAAAGCACTATAAATAGATAACTAGAAGAGAGTGATAATACGGTGAAAGAGCATACACGCTTTCCCTGACACTCACAAATGTATTTCCAGTACAGAGACTGACTGAACCAGATGTGATTTCTGATTTAGATGTAATCATTTAACCTGAGTGAACTCGTGTGGTCTCCCCGTGTAAAATTTAGCATTCACAGTGTCCTTTAGTAGAATTCCTTATTCTGGAAGCTCCTAGTTCTTTGTTTGAAGACTCTTAACATTAAGTGATGCAAACACCCTTCTTAATGAATGAGATTATTATAGTTTGGCAGAAGAGATTGGGGCTATAGATTTGTTCCAGGTTATCTTATGTAGTAATTCTCATGAGAATGAGTCTTCTGCTTAGGTAATTGTATCTTGTTTCAGGCTAGTTGAAATGTGAGAGCTTGTATGCTTATGATTCTGATTAAGAATCCACTAAACAGAAGGAAAATACATCAGACTAGCAGTTTATATAAAATGGCACTTGCTGAATATGGGAGCTGGGGAGAGAACAGATATTTGGGCCCTAGGTCATTCCTTAGGTCTAGTATTTCAGCACCATATTTGGCCAATTTCTCTAAAAAGGGAGACTTGGAAGCCAGATTTGTCTGTTACCTCTTCCCTGAAAATTTGTTTTTGGATCTGTGCATGCAGGGAGAGTTGTGTGCCCGGAAAGAAAATAAATGCTGAGACAATTACATTTTTCATGAAGCATCTGTACTTGAATGTTTATATAACTGGTTGATTAAAAGTTCACCTAAAAAGAAGAGGCAAACTAAAAGAAAAAAAACAAAAACAAAAAACTAATTATCCAAAGCACATAGTTTTTACAAGGGAAGGTATCCTTTTTTTTCCTTTCTTTCTTTATTTTTATTTTATTTTATTTTATTTTATTTTATTTTATTTTATTTTATTTTATTTTATTTTATTTTATTTTATTTTATTTTATTTTATTTTATTTTATTTTTGTAGGAGGCATGTCACTTATAGCTCTCAATTCCATTTTCTTTCTATTTTTTTGAATACCTTCAAAAAATCAATTTTATGAAAAAGTTGGGTTGGGAAGTGGTGGTTAGAGACTCTGCAATTCAGTACACTACAGTTGGAATGTAACGTAGTAATTTTTCCAGTATATAATGTGTCCAAAGACGATTTTCAGATCAGCCTTTCATTAAATTACTTTGAAATAGAGTAGCTCATCTGTCTTAAAAAATGTAGAAAACTTACCTGCCCATACTGATAGGTAATAATTGGCACAACTGGAATATGTCTAACAAAGTACAGCATTCCCAAGTCTTATTTAGATTTATATTTTGTTCACCAGTCGCAGTGTGCCAAACACATGCTGTTGATTACATTGCTTTGCTGTACTAGGTGGAAGTTCTAGAAACTACTGACATTTAGATACACTTTCTGATTGTACTTTTAAAAGAGGCCTATGCTATCTTTGTGGGGGGCAGATCTTGAGGTATGTGAATTGCTGTAGTTTGATGTATTTAGACAGTAGTAAACCAATACAAACCAACAGAACTGCTTTCTCATTCTACACTAATATTTAATCCTTTTACGGTATTTTTCAAAAAGGACTTGCTTTATCTGAATGAATTGGGAAACAAGCTTTTTCTGGTCTCACATACACTTAAAACTAACATTATTTGAAAGTGGGCAATCTTTATTAATTCTCTGAGCTCCTCCTAATGTATCACTGTGTGGTGTAGCCATAGTGGCAGTTGTTCTCTTCAGACATTTGACATGGAATTTGAAGTTGATTTGGATTGTTCTTTTTGTAAAATGAGTATTTAATCTCTCTTTTTGATTTATTTAATTATTTTACATGGCAATCCTGTGTATTGACTACTAAAAACACTGTGAAAATGTAGAATTTTGTAGCAGAATCGCATTCTTGCAAAAAGCAATCAAATGAAAACATTTAATTGATATGTAATTTCTCACTAGCTAATCTACATTAAGAGTTCAGGAAGTCATATAATTTAGCATAGAAAAACAAAGAAAACTGAAGGAAAATATTGGCATTTATTTATTCAACCACTGCAGTTTGGTTATGGAGGTTTAAGGATAAATACATACACAAAATTTTATTTTGGAGACCCTTGTTTATGGACTTGTGTGGTCTACAGTTACAGAGTTTATCTTTGTCATCATTGCATCTGGGGAAAATGAGGTACCTTGCCTCTCTTGAACAAGACATCAAGGGACAAAAACAGCAAACAAGCCCCAGGAGCATTTTGTGAGATGGGCATGGCAGTGCAGGGAAATAGTTTTGGACAATGCCAGATTCAGTGTGAGTGAAAATGTGCATTAAACATATGAAATGTGACTCTATGCTGATGGCAAAGTTTCTACTGGTAACTGAGTGGCTAAGGGAAATACAGCTGTGGTTTTAAAACCATAAGAGCTAAAACAAGCTGTTGAGATGACCACGACTGCTGTGGGAGACTGGAACTAAGAGTGTGATGCTTGAAAAGTTGAGACTTTGTGGTATAATAATATTCAACAAGAGGGGGATATATACATGCTCCAGACTAACTTCCAATTTTACAAGTACAACTCGATGCTCATACACCCAGTTACTAGAGGCCCAGAATTCATAATATTTTTAACTAATAAAAAGCCAGATTTTTCACAGACAGGTTTTTAGTCTGGTAATTACAGAGGGTAGCTTGGATGTGCAGTGTTCAGATAAATGCTGGAAGATGTTATAGTCATTCTCTTTTGAGCACAGAAGCTGAATGCCTCAACATGTGATGCAGGCCTAAGGACTGTGTGTACTTCTGAGCTCCTTCTGCTGGAGAGCTACTGAGGTAGTTGAGAGACAAGATCTGCTTAGGCTTTGCTTTGAAATTTAGGTACCTGGAGATCCATCCCTGCACAGTGGCAGCATGGCATTGGATGCAGCTGGGCGTATAGCACCTCTTGTCCACCTAGGAGTGTTTAAAACTGTTATATACAAGCTCTGGATTTTCCAAGAACCTGAGTAGATCTACACAGTGAGTAGTAGGAGCCCATGTTTCCCACTTCTTAAGCAAATGTCCTCAAAATTGCAGTATTCAGCAAGTAGTGGGAACTTGCATCTTCCTACTCTGTCTGTCTTTTCAAACGCATTATCCACTCACCTGTTCCCAGGTATACATATACCCTCAGGAGGAGTTTGCAGACTCTGAATCACCATTTTACAGGGATATAAAACTAAGGTTAAAAACATATCTTTGAGAGGGTGTTTTTACATATGTCTCAGTTGGATGATGCCTCTTAGCTGGTTTAGACTACAGTAAGGAGTGGGTTTTGAATTTTCTTCTAGCACTCTTTAATTTCCCCAGTGATCAACAAAATACCTGTATTTCCCATGCAGGGTTGTGTATTTTACTCATGGGAAAGACATTTTTCTTTTAAGCGTAGATGTTGTGCAACTGCCCATATGCAGAATGTACCACAGAAGTAGTTTGGGTTTCCTTCTAAAAAGAAAGTACGTCAGCAAGAAAGGGCTGTGTGACTGATATGCAGACAGGACATGGTGACAGTGCAGGGGCACAGGGCACAGCAGAAGACCCTAGATTTATCCTGATCTGCAGTTTTGAACTTACTGAATTGACAGTATTGTAAATACTCCTCCAATTTTTTGGCTCTCTCAGTGGAGAGATTTTGTTGAAGCCTTGTAGTTAGTACCTGTGTTCAAATAAATGTATATGTGCAGTTCAGTTTATTCTTTAGATTTGAATTCAAAAGGTATTTTTGTCTCTAGCCAGAAGGCTTATATAAAACTTAAGCTAATTGAGTGGATGAACAGCCTAGATGGTAACTCAAATATAATTTGTTTAGTCAGTAATATTATACATTTTTTATGACTTTATTTTCTGTTTTTATAGCAAAGAAATATTTTTCATTTGTGTTGTTAGAGAGAAGGTAAGTTGCCATGTTACAGAATTCTGTCAAACTGAGTTTCATAGTGGAATTATGAAAATGGACGGTGTTTAAAATGTGCATGTACTTCTTTTGGTTTCTTGGAAGCTGTTATCCTTAGGTAGTACGGTGTTTTACATACAGCACCAGAGCTTGATCTGTCTCTGTTCTGCTTCAGTGTAACTCCACAAAATTAAAACATGATGAGGGTCAATGCCATTTTTACCTTGTGTCCCAGCTTATGAATGATCCCATTAATTTTAATAGTACATTTTGGCTTTGCTTTCAAGACCAGATTTTTGTATGTGTGATTAGAGTACCTTATGTAGCTTAAATTAGGAATTGCTTCTAATAAAGGAATTGTTTTAGGTATGGTACAGCATGCTCTGAGTTTGCAGTGTGTTCCATTACTTTTGAGCCATGAAATTCCATATATATGTTTCCTCATTGCCATTTTCATGTAAATTTTTCCATCAATTCTTATCAAAAGTTGATTATTAACAACAATCAATATGGTGAATATTTCTGTGTATATAATTGCTCTGAGTTATTACTCTAGTCTACTGTAGCTTCTGATATCTCCAGAAAAGTTATAAAAATGAGATCTTAATTAATTTTTAAATTTTTCAGTTGTGTTAGTGAACATTTTAAAGTTATGAAAAATCCCCCTTGTTGCTGATTTAACTTTTAAAGGAAAGGTTTGGTTTGATTATGTACATGTAGACATTTTGAGAAGTCCTTTTAAAAAATATTATTGTGCATGTAGTAGTTATAGTATATATAACACGTTATGCTATCAGCAATCTAGTTATTAAGAATTGATCAAATCCAGGAAAATCATGGGGCACTTCTATTCTAACTGTTTACTTTGAAGACTAGGACAATTTATATTTTCATATTAAAGAATATTAATTCCATTTGTTGGCGTAAAAGGCCAACAGCTTCATACTTCAAGAAGTCAAATTGTTAATGCATTTAATACTTTTCCATGAGTAAGTCAGATGGATTTTTTTTTTTGCTTCTTTTCTCTTGATGGTTCTTTAGATATGCTTGCTTTCCTTTCCATGGCTGAAACTTTTTATTCCTTTATTGTGTCTTCAGTATAAGGCACTCAGAGAGGGATTATTCAAGTTTCTATTCAAATGCAAGGGTTAGAAACTTCCTTGTTTTTGAAGGGTAGGTGAGTTTTTTAATTCATCTCTGGACAACCAGAGTTGGGGCTTTAAGATAAACTACAAATATTATAAAAATTGGAGTCTAACAGATGGACTTTTAAATTTAAAATAAGGGTCATCACAACATTGTCTCATTCTCTGGAAAGAGTCTGCTGCAAACAGTGAAGGAAGTGCAAAACTTTGCATGAGTAATGGTGTTTTACTGTGCTAATCTGGGCAGTCTCAGAATCAGTTTGGAGTAAAATAACTGTCCTAAAATGACTATCCATTTCAGTATTCTGTGATTTTACAAATTTTTACATTAAATTATAGTTTTACTTAGATGTATGTATCAGTCTTTTCCAACGTACCTTTTTATATTTTTGGTATAGCACAAGACTTATGTAAATCTGATTTTGCTGTCTTTGTTAATACTGCTGAGGTACTCAGTATGTACTTCATTTTGATATTTCAATTTGAAACCTAATGAAAATGTTTTTCTATATTTGATCCTAAATAATGAAACTAATTGTATATATAAACAATGCCAGTTCTTAGGTGAAGTTTAAACACTCTCAGGCTATAGATGGTACATGGTGACCAAAAGCCGTAGAACTGGGGACATTAGAACAGTATTTCTCTAGAGTTTGTTGGCATCCTTCTCCCTCTTCCCTTGAGAACCCATACTATTTGAAAGAGTAATTTGGAATCTGTTTTGCCATAAATACTGATTATATTTGTACTGCTTTCACAGTCACGATAACTGTTGCTTTGTGCTTCATGGGCCAGCTCACAGTAGTGATTGTACAGAGTAATGAATGATGTTTATTTGTGCTGTATGGTTGACCACATCTGTGGGTGAGAACATGCTGGCAGCTAATTGGACTGGCAAATGATCAGACTGTGACAAAACCAGATCTTGTGGTAAGCAGAAAAATAGAATTTTAAAGAACTGTCATCCTTTGCTCCTCACTGATGACTTCTAGTGGAAGTGGCAAGTATTAGCTGTGTATATGATATTTAGATCTATACTATCATGCATGTTTCTTTAAGTGAATGCTGTGAAGCAGTTAAGTTTCTGCCTTCTTTTGCATTAATCTGATCCCTAGCCATTGTATTACACACTAGTTTGTAGAGTTGTGGTCATCTGAGTTTGCTCTCCTTTTCATCCTGTAACACTTGCATACTTGACTTTTAAACTGATCACTTCAATAAATGTTAAGGACAAATAGCTCTGCATGGAAGCAGTTGTGTTGCTAGTCTCTGGGCAATTTTCTAGAAGTGGTGCTGATGCTACTCCTAGTTATGAACTGTAGGGTGTTGTTTTTTTTTTTTAAGCTTTTTTAAGGAACTAGAATCATGAAAAATGAGGGAATTGTAATAATTCTGTGATGAGATGACAGAAAAGATCACAATTTGCATTCTTGCACCTTACTTCCCTCCTTCAGACACTAAGGATTGCAGGTGCTTCCCTTCCACTGCAGGCTAGGGTTGGAAACAAGCAGTTTCCTTCACTGTAAGCTTAGTAACACTGATGGGAAGAGTACAAAAGGCTGATTTGTCCTTGCAAACCCAGGAGTGGGACAAACTCTTTGAGTGGGACGAAGCAAAAGGAATGGGGGAAACACTGTATTTTGGAATGATAGCTAATTGATTACTCCAAAAGGTTGCAGCAATGAGATTGACAGCCTGCCAACACAATGCATTTCCCCTCGGTCCCCATGGCCACTCTGCGTTGATGTTATCAAGAAGGAAGAATAAAGTTTGTATGTCCTGCTAAATCATTTCAGTGACGGAGAGGTTTTAAAACATGGAATGCTTGAACATTGTTTGAATATCTGTGAGCACATAGAACAACTGGATGAACAAGTCCATATAATAGAGTAGATTAGTGATATAAACTCCAGTGCTAGACACTTAGCTTTTGAGGACTTTTGGTTTTGAAACTGGTTGGCAACACTTGTCACAGCAAAGTACTCCTGCTAAATGTCAAAGTTATCCCACTGATTTCTAAGCTAGATATGAGTATGTCCCTAGCTCCCTCCCTTGTGTCACTGTAAACAGCATCTCTCAGGACAAAACAGAATCTATCACAAATAAATATATGATCTTTTGTTTTTCTTCTGCACAAACTGCTTGCATCTGAATGTGTTCCCTGAAATTAAATTTTTAAAAGTATACCTTTTCCTTTTACTTGCAGCAACTTTTCTATCTAGTATTTATTTTCCAAAGACTGCATGAATATTTTTTATTTTAACTTTTTTTTTTTTTTTAACACATGCTAAAAATAAGCAAGCCAAACTATAGGTGTATTCCTATTTTAATAGGAGAACTAAGAGAATATAAATTAAATAAAGCTTTAGTATTTTTGCCCACTCTAAGCTCTTTTTGACATTACTGAATAAACCATATGCCTTTCAACCTTGTTGTAAGCCATCCATAGAAAAAGATATGCTCTGTTCTATTATTTGGTTGGTCCTCAAAAATAGTGAAAAAATTTCATGCTTTTGTAGCCACAAACTTAACACTGTAAAAAGAGAAGTGAGAATATGTCATGGTAGCTTAAACGCCTGCTATGGGATTATGCTTGTTTTTAGCACTTGGTTGGGTATATTTTACTGCTTTGTCTGAACTCTCACAGCTGATAATTCTAATTCAATTGTGTGATGATTGATTGCCATGAACGATTCCTTGAAGAGCACTACAAATTTAATTTGTTTCTCTATTAACTGTAACGGGTTTTGCTTCCTCTGTTACTTTGTCTTGACACACAATGATGTATGTGATAAATATATGCCAAAATGGTGTATACATAGAAAATAGCAAACAACACATACTATACTTACTAGAAAACTCAGTGGAACAAAATCTTACATGTAAAAGGCTCTGCTAGTCTTCTGTTTTGCTGCTGAACTTGAACCATTATTTCCCATTTGCCATAAGTAAACGATGTGTAATGAAGAGATTATTGTTAGATGATTTTCTCTCTAGTAGCACTATTCTATTTATAACTATAAATCTTTTTTTTTTTTCTTTTTTTTTTTTTTTCCCCTCCTCCCTCACATCTGTAACAGCTAGCCGATGGCGGAACCTCTTCTCTACACCTGTCTCCTTGGCTTTTCCCTATAGTCCTGTTGCAAGACTCACCCCATATACCAATGGCTTTAATAGTCCCAGCTTCTCTAAAACCTCCAGTAAAGCAATACTAACACCTGAACGGACAGGTAATGCTTAACTTTTTGTGGATTTATGGGGCTTACAAAATTGTTTAATCAAATCTAATCTTGCTAGCATTTAACAACAATGCACCTTTCAGATGATAGTGTATAGACTCTCATCTCAGAGAGATTCTTTTATTAAAATGACCTAAAATTTTGCAATTAGCTAGCAATGTAGGTTGTTTTCTGTGTTCCACGGCAAGTGGAATTTTTAGATTCCATTTTTAATTTTTGGATTAGCATTGCCAGGGAAGGCAATGCTAATAAACAGCCTAGTGCTCAATAATGGTTAACCTGAGCGTATAGTTGCAACAGCATCAGTTTAAACAGTCCCCAGCTTTGCCCTTTCTTCCCTCTTACTCCACCATGGAGAATTTACCTGTTAGAAAAGCAGCCAGCAGAAAGGTGACTGTTTTCAATCTGGCACCAGTGCTACTATCCAAGATTTATTTTACTTTTGCCACCAATTTTAAGGGGACACAAGAGTTTTAGGAAAAAGACCCACTTTTTCAGTTAATTGTGAAGAGCTGCATTTTTCCTTCTTCAGTACAGGTATCAGGAGTCAGTTTATATCTATGGCTTCTCTTAACCTGAAATGGCAATGGAGAAAATAATCCCTTGGGAAAGAGGCATTAACATTGTATTGCTGGCAGTAGCAGGTATGCTCTGTGCCACACTGCTCTCTGTGCAATTTTCTTTACCATGTGTGAAATCCGTGCACAAAGCCCTGTTAAGAAATAAGGGTGCAGCAGGTGAGATACAGACACAGACTCTAAATGCCTCATGTAGGTGTGTGTGAGCTAGATATCTAAGCTCCCCTATTCAGTGGGATGCCATTTAGTTCCTAAACAAAAGCATCTAGTTCTGTCTCTCATGTCTAGTTTCCAACTGATGCTCCAAAAGGGTACAGCTGTTACTATCTCTGCAAAACCTAGAGAACCATTATAACTTGCAAATTTGAAAAGGCAAACAAATATATTTCCCCCTTACAATCCTTCCAAAGCAAAGTACTTCACTGCATGTGCTTTTCTGTTGGAGATCCTGTTAGAGAACGGCTGATTTTATGATGAATTTTAGTGGATGCTGTGCTAGAGGACGCAAACACATCTGTGATATAAGCACAGGTTAAGAGCCTTCATCACAGTGGTTATTATCCTGTAGGCAGTGAGTCTTTGGTGGTCCAAAGGATATTAAGAAGTAAACTGCATTTTATTTGCAAAAATTATCTCTAAAGTTGGGCAAAAACTAGCTCGTTCAACTAATTGCAATTTAGTTTATACTTTTACAACTATGCAGGAAAAAGTAGAATCAAGAGCCCTCTCTGAAAGTTACCTCTGTGAAGGAGGCATTGTTTTCTCTTTGTTGTTGCATCATTTTTCAGTCTTAATTTTTATAATAACTTATTTCTCTGATGATAATAAACAATTTAAAGAAAAACAGGTAAATTGCTAGAATAAGGAATCTGAGTACTGAGCAGAAGTTGGAGGCACATATGCACTCAGTTTTCAGAACAAAACAGGGAGAACCAGAGTCTCGTAAGGATTCAAATGCAGATAGTTTTAGAGTACACTATCTAGTCTGAGCTATCAGAACTGAACTCAGTAAATTATTCATTGTCTGGGCTCTGTAGGACTCTTTTGGGAACAAGCAGAGGGATTCGTGATCTGTTACTATACTTCTTATGAGTATCAAGTCCCTTTGTTAATTGTTAGTCGGTTGCACTATACTTCTGAAGGTTTTCATCTGTTATATATTTAAATATTTTAAGCTACTGTAACATAAAGGGAAGTTAGTCATGAATGAGAAATGGCCAGACATATTCACAAACTAAAGATTATCTGTTCTTTTTACATAGGTTACATTTCTAGAAGTTCCCCTTTGAGCCCACAGTCATCAATAGACAGTGAGCTGAGCACCTCAGAGCTGGAGGATGACTCCATCTCCATGGGATACAAACTGCAGGACCTCACCGACGTTCAGATCATGGCTCGTCTACAGGAGGAGAGTAGGTGGCTTTTTTCTTAACTGTTTTTCAGAATAATTAGAGGAAGATCACCCACAACAGTCAGAACTGCTCCTGCCTGGTCTCAGTCAATTGGACCTTTCTTAAAAGGAGTCACCTCTTCAGTGGCAGGTGGAAAAATTTTTCACCTGGAAGCACAAGGTGTCAACATTGTTGGGTTCATGTTAAGGATACTGGATATTTCAAAACATGATTCTTATGTATTGCTGGATCCCAACTGGTAGCTCCATACCCCTTGAGCACATTTTTAGTTAGCTGTTTTAAATGTCTTACCATGCTATTTAAATTATTTTATATGAGGGGGAAGGGAGATGCTAAAGCATTTTTTCATGCATAAATGTCGTGAGAAAATAAAAATATAAGCAGTTCTCATGGACTTTTTTTTGCCCCTACTTTGTTTTTATTAATTCTCAAATTAATTTTGATACTTTAAATTCTTAATTTTGAGGTATAGGAATTTGACATCTTGGTGTAAGACTTGTGATTATGCACAAATCTGAGCCCATGGGCTTTTTTGACATTATATTCTGGCTTGATAATAATTTATGGAAAATTATTTTATTAAAGACTATTTGACTTAGAATCCATTCAGACAACAGACAGTATCTTTCTTACTTTCTATGAGTGACAAGTAATACATAAAAGAGGAAATAATGTTATTAAAAACAAAGGAAGTTCAGAGATGATGACTGAAGGACAGTGCAAAATAATATCTGACTACGTTAAATGAAGATAAAATGTGAGCAAGAAATTAAGAGATCCAATGTGGCCGGACCAACCAGACTTGTCAGCAATTGAACTTGCTGTAAGTCTGGTAGCACTAGTTACATTCAGCAGAAAAAATCAGCAAGTGTGAAACTTTCCAAGGGAGCTGAATTCTCAACTAGTGAATGTGTATTGTCATGGCTTGGAAAATTTCTGATATTACGTGAAAGTGATCAGAATTTAAATATATATGTATATTTATGACTATCAAACATATGAAGGAATGTGTTACTTAAATGGCATCTGTGCTATCCTCCTTCAGAGTTAAGTTTAAAAAAGACTTCAGGTACTTAGCTCTCTAAGAAATCAGGTCATAGGTAAACTCAAAAAAAATACATTTTTTCTTCTAATCTATTTCCAGTGTTGTTGTATCTCATTCTTGTCGTAGCAATTTGTACACAATCTTTGAATGATGGTTGTTGTCCACTGCAGAAAGTGGTAGCATTTCATGTGAATGTTTATGCATGCACCTTTGCTTGCATGAATAGAAACTCTCACTCAAGAGGGAAAAACAAGCATATTAAGTAATTTCCATTATGGTAACAAAGACATCTGTTAAGGCTGAGAGTTTTTTGTAAATTTAAGGAAGTTGTTATTCCCAGCTATTCACAGAATTACTCAGCTGCTGGAAAGGCGATGCCTTCCAGGGCTGGCTGCTGTGCAGTCAGGAAAAAGAGGATGTGGGAGGGCTGAGAGGGATACTTCCCCCACACTTAACCTGGAGCAAACTTGCTCTTCTGGGGCAGTGCTAATAATGGGATAGTTTTCAACAACTGACATTTTGAGAAGAATGTGGTAAAATGCACGTGTCTAAAATACCACGGTGCTACCTACCTCCAACCCTTTTATGTGAGTTTGGGTGGTAGCAGGAATTCTCTGGTTCAGAGAGGTTGGAGAGCTGGAATATTTTCATGGCTTATATGTTTAGGAAATGTAATTGCTAGCATTTTTATTGCAGGAATATAAAAGTATAATAGTGATTTGGAAAACTAATTGGGTGAATGTTGAATTCTCCTCCGATTTAGGGTGTTTAGAAGTTAAATACTTGATACTCATGTAGTCTTCTCACTGGTAGAGAAATAAATAGGCACCCCCTGAGGGCAGTTCATGTTATTTTAAGAGAAGCAGCTAACACATCTAACTCACACATATTGCATTTTGGAGATGACTGTATTTATTTTTTCTTTAAAAAAAAAAAAAAAAACAAACAAGCAAACAACAAACATATTAAAAAGAAATCTCAAGGGAAGTCATTCAGGCTCAGATACCTGAAATGAGACACTGAAAGAGATCTGATGAATCCTACAGCAGATCTTCAGCTTGGTCACATTGCCAATCCAGTTCTTGCTGTAAAATTATGTCTGCTTACTTGCTGAGTCTGCAGGATTGAAGTGTATGTTAAGAGCTGATCCCTTAGCAGAAGCCAAGTCATCCTCTTCTTGGAATTTACAGGCCTTAGACAAGATTATGCTTCAACTTCAGCATCAGTATCAAGACACAGTTCGAGTGTATCACTGCACTCAGGAAAGAAGGGGACATGCAGCGACCAGGAATATGATCGCTATAGCCTTGAAGACGAGGAAGAGTTTGACCACCTCCCACCTCCACAACCACGCCTCACCCGCTGCTCCCCATTCCAGAGAGGAATCCCACATTCACAGACTTTCTCCAGTATTCGGGACTGCAGGAGA
Organism: Anas acuta; assembly: GCF_963932015.1. Lineage (NCBI taxonomy): Eukaryota > Metazoa > Chordata > Aves > Anseriformes > Anatidae > Anas > Anas acuta. The sequence continues at coordinate 44,308,464 of NC_088979.1, forward strand.
AGCCCAACTTCCCAGCACTTCCCTTCAAGTACTTATCAGCAGCCCTACTATTCTCCTCAAGCCCAAACACCAGAGCAGCAACCAAATAGGATTAATGGAGGTGGGTTGCATGCTTTTCCAAGAAAGTCTTTTCCTTGTGCCTCTCTGTTCAAACTGCCAGTTTTAAGGATCACGTTGGGAAAATCGAGTGTCAAGTGTTTAGTTTATGACTACTAGGTCATTCCATTAATTGCAACAACCACTTTAAGTCTGTGCAAATGATTGTGACTTTTTGTTATTAGAGGAGTGTTATTGTTAGGTAATTTGCTGCCAAATGTAATCCGTGACTCAGTCATGAAAGTACTTTAGTCAGCATTAAAATGTTCTGTAAAATTGTATGAGCACAAGTGGAGAAAGAAGAAAAAGGAAAAAGAGCATCTTCTAGGCATCTTCTGGTTAGCTGGAAAACCTGATTAGGTTTTTGTGCTTGACCTATGTATGGCCATCATAGATCCATCAAAATACGAAATATTTACAAGACATTTCATTTCTAACTACATTCTCTTTCTTACTTCCTAACTTTTCCATTAATGTAGCTTTGCTGTGAATGCATAATGAGTGCTTGTGACAAGGGTGAATGCTCTTGTTCCAAATCTGGTAGGGTGGTCTGTTGAAGTAGTATAAGATAAAGTCACTTCCAAACTACCCTGAGCCCTTACTGCTTTTTGCACTGCATTAGAGATGTGTTTCAGAGTCTCTGACTTTTTTTTTTCCTCTCAGTACTTATTCAAGAATTAAGTTTCCTTCCATTGTTGCTGTTACCTTCCTTTCATTCCTTACTATGATCACAATTTTCTTCCTCCTGCTGTGTCTTACTTTGCTGTTCCTTCAGTCCCCAAGCTAATTTAAGACTGTCAGTTTTCAGTCAAGGTCTTGTTTGTAACATTACAGGTTACAGCTCAGCCTTGGGCAAGAAAATAAATGTGTTGTTCGAAACAGTTCCTATTTATAGAGTGCTACAGGTATGCATGTTACTTTCCTGACAAATCAGGCATGACAGGTTGGTGCCAAGAGCACTGGCATTGAAAGTAAGACACAGCATGAAAGTATAATCGACAAGTGGCAGCATATAAAGAAGGCTAAGGTTAATGTAGAGTACAGCGATGTGGGCTTTTGTCAGTACAGCATATGTACCACATTCATTCCAATGTTATTTTTCTCGACAGTGAGGTACAAGAATGGAACAACGGTGAACTGCTTTCAGAAAATCTGTTTGGGAGAGAGAGAGGAAGGCTATGGGACATTTTTGATTCAGTAATGTGGGCAGGATGTTGTGCTGCAATCTCTGTATGGTTTCCAAAGCCTTTTTCAATGATTTTTTCATGTTCATGTCAATAGAACTTAGGCATTGGATTCCCACATGGAAATCCCAAAAAATATTCGCAGCACACTAAAAATAACAAAATTCTTACTATTAACTAGAAAATATGTAAATGTAAAATGCCACCAATTTTATCACCTGGTTGTCTTTTTTTCTCAAAAATCTCGAGGTGATGGGTCATGTGGTTGGTGTTGCTTAGGAAATCAACATGTATGGCTCCAGTTACTTGTTTGCTGGCATGACAGACAATCCTGTAATAGACTGTACCACTATCTTTAGAGGAGAATTATCTCTTTAGCTTCTTCACCTTCACCCTATGACTCATGCAGCAGTGATCAACAGAAATAGAAAATGCTGATCATGAGAAATGTTTTACATTGGCTGTGTTTTATAGGCAGACAAGGAGTATTTATTTACTTTTTTTTTCTGTATCAAAGATGTCTGAGTATTATGACAGTATCTTCTCATTCACACTTCTCATCATCTTGGCAACAATGTCTTTCAAGAACTCCTACAGGCTGGAATTGAGATAGACTGCACAATAAGAATTTGTCTGAACCTCAATATGATGGACAATGTTTCAGACTGTTACACTTTACCAAGGCAGATGAGAAAGGGTGTGTGTGATGGATGGAGAGGCTAAACTGTCACTCCTTTCAATATATGCCATTTCAACTTTGGCACTGCCTCCCCCAGAATTGTCTATGTGTTTAGCTGGAGTAAATTTTTTTTGCCTGTAAGAACAAACAGTATTGGAGGTACTGTTCTACCTGCCCTTAGTGAAGTTTGTTTGGTATGGTATGCTAGTTGAGATACTTATTCTAACTTTAGACCTGTACTACCTGTATTGTGAAAAATATACTGAAGGTGTGATAAACTTGGAAAATTTCAATACTTTTTTAAGAGTATACTCTTGTGTGCATATTGAGTAGTTTTAATATATTTCTTCATATGAAACTGGATTAAGAAGTGCCTTCAAGAAAACAAATGGGAAAGATAAAATGTTTAAAGTTTACCTAGACAGGGAACATCCCAGCAAGCACTCAAATGCCATAGCCAGGTTCCCAGTGGCTGGGAAGATAGTCCCCTAACTGTCACCCCAGTAACAGGGTTGTTTTGACAAGGCTGAGAGGAGTTTAATGCTGGCCTGAAGGAAAGGGCAAGGGGAACAAGCTGTCAGCAAACAGAGGCTGACAGTCACAGTGATTGTGCAGACATGCGTGCCTTCTGGGGACTGAGGTGGCTGCTCCTCCTTGCCATTTCCCATAACTGAGCTTGCAAAGGTTTGAGCAGATAAGACTTCTGATTCATTGCTGTAAATGATTTTGAACTTTTTAAGGGATGAGTAAGGAATGTTTTATTCCTAGGATGCATTTTGTGTGTCCATATGCATGTATTGGATGGGATCTGCCTTGCTGATGGAGACACCTATGCTGGGATGTAGGTGCCCACATGTGAATGCAGTGCCCAGTTCAGCTGCCCTTCCTTCCTTCCTTCCTTCCTTCCTTCCTTCCTTCCTTCCTTCCTTCCTTCCTTCCTTCCTTCCTTCCTTCCTTCCTTCCTTCCTTCCTTCCTTCCTTCCTTCCTTCCTTCCTTCCTTCCTTCCTTCCTTCCTTCCTTCCTTCCTTCCTTCCTTCCTTCCTTCCATAGAACAGCAGCATTTTAGGGTCAATAAGTAGGTCTGTGTTTAGATACCAGTTCAGTATAGACTGACATTGATTTGTGTGTTTGGAGGGGTGAGAAAATCATAGAATCATAGAATATCCTGAGTTGGAAGGGACCCTTAAGGATCATCAAGTCCAACTCTTGACACCGCACAGGTCTACCCAAAAGTTCAGACCATGTGACTAAGTGCACAGTCCAATCTCTTCTTAAATTCAGGCCTGTTCTTACTGATTTACTGAATGCTTTTCTGCTCTTAGCCTCTCTTTAAGTTCTGTAAGGAAGAGAGAAATCAGTAAGAAATTTTAGCAGACTATTAAAGAAAAGGAGAAAAAAAAAAAAAAACAACTTTCTCAGTCATCCCTGAAGTTTTACTGAGAATAGTAAACAGTGGAGAAAAGTCATGGAAGGGTAATGGAAAAATCTTTAATATGCTTTAGGGATCTTTGGAGGGAGACACATGCCAGCATGAAGTAATAAGTCTGATTAAAATCGAAGTGCTCATCATAGCAAAATATAAATATTTTCAATAATGAAGAATGGTGTCTCTTGCTTAACTGAAAGACTTATTTTTAATTCTCAATCTGTATTTGTGTTTTTACACCACAGATGATTCCATAGATCTTTAACTAGACCCTGGTGTACTTAGGATGTTACAAGCATAATTTATAAATATTATAAGCATAATATATGTAATGTATATACTATCTCAGGTCTTTGAAGATGAGGAAGAGAAATTAACAGTACATATCCCTTAAGGTGAAGTTTTAATTAAGTGCTTTTTTTTTTTTTTTTTTTTTTTTTAGGATTTCAGAACAAATTCTGACTATCTAAATAATATAGAACATAATATTTAATAATAGATAACCACAGACTTTTTCCTTTTATTTTTTTTCCCTTAATTTCTTTGTGCATTGGGTACAGATAAAGTGGGGTTGAATTTGCAGGGTTTATGTGGAGGATTTAAATATGTGAAAGAAACTGCTAATGTAGCTTAAACAGTGATATTGATTTCTCTGAGACAAAATAATTATGATTCATTGTGTCATATTCCTTAACTATAGTGCACTTTTGGTCGGTCATGTGAATCTGTTCAAATAAAATGTCAGCAACACCTAAATGAAAAAAACAATCAATGAATAAATATATTTTAAGACACTTCACTATAGACCCAACATAACCTCTACTTGAGCTTAGTCTTGTTCCTGTCAATAGTCATTAAATGTCCAAATTAACCTCAGTTTGGTGTTTTTAAATCTGGGCTAGTTACTCCTATTAAATATATGTCCAATGATCCTTTTTTCAAAACACTTATGCTGATAACCTGCCAGTTTTACAGAGTGGATACAGAATAATCAATCTGCAAGCTGCTGGCCATCCATTTGTAGTCCTCCACTAGGTATTCCCATAGTTCATTTTAGGTTTTGTTTTCTTGCTGTCTGCTAACACCTTTCTCCAATTCTAGAAATCACTGACAGGTTTATATATACCATTTGGATATTTCAGTCTGACATGGCATAAGGACCTGTTGCATTGGCAACATTTTTATATTTCCTAGTATTCTAGGAAATATCTGTTCTCGAAACTGTTCCCTCAGACTCTGGGCCACTTCTGTGAGATCTGAGGGAATCACAATTGAGAGACATTTATTCATAATCATGGGCTGCTAGAAGTGCTTTAGTTGATGAAGCACAGTGGATGAAGCTGTTTTGGCAGAGAGAAGATAATATTTTTCAAGAGCCTCTGTAGGAAACCCAAAGATCAGAACTCCCAGTTTGGCAGCCCACCAAGATCTTACCTCTTGTGGTGCAGCTTTGCTCCAAGTACAAAGCCTGACTGCATGCAGCATGGATGTTAATCTTCAGCTAATAGTGTTTGGTCAGTGGAAGGAGAGAAATAGTGAAACGTGGGAGGCCACCAACAGAGCTGGAACCAGAAGACAACAGGGAGGTGCTGCCTGTTGTGTTTTCCTACCGGAAAGATGTTGGACTGCAGATCCCTGGCTGACTTCAGAGAAAAAATGGCATTTGGGGAGGAAGTTCTTGGACAAATCAGAACTGAAGCAACTGGGTAAGAGGCAAACTGCTGTCTTTACTGTAATTTCATAGATTATTTCACAAGATAAGGGACATTTTTGCCTGCTTTTTGACCAGTTTCTTTGCTGTAGTAACTATGATCTATGCTACGGGGAGGTCTTTTCATGGACACTTTCAGGTGAGGGCAGAGGACCTCTGTTTCATAATTCCTAGTTTTTCCTGTGCTGTAGGCAACGTGCAGTTCAGTGTGGATGCCACACGGAGGAGGATGCATAAACATGCAACAGGAGATTTTTTGTGGATCATTCTGCTGCAGATATGAGAAACATGGACAATGCATGCCACCTAAAGAATACTCATGAAGTGACAAGCACGTGTGTATACGCATGAACTACTCTGAGAAGGTGGTAATAACCAGAAACTGATTATTACTTTTGTTGCATGACCTATTGTTGCATTTTGTACTTCACGTTTCAAAAATTTCAGTAATACAGTGTCTGTAGGTCATGCTAATACATCTCAAAACAGGCTGGGGAAGGCAAAGATACATCTGTGTTGCCTTGTATGGCTGCATCCTACTTAAACATCATGGTTATCTCAGCCCAAATTTTAAATGAGACTCAGTAGTGGATCACAATAGCTGTTGATACTGTGGAAGGCACAGGTGCTGTGGAATTCCTCGCTGGTGTTAGAAGCCACATGTCCCTAACAGAATGAACTTACCGCAGCTCTACTGCTTCTCTCCTTCTCTCTGTTAATTTTCTCATCAGTCTTAGAAGAGCAAAGAGCTCTAAAAAGGGAACGCGGCTTAGTGAAATATTTTTTTTTTCTTCTCATAGATTTCCAGCAAGTTCATATCTAGTCATGTCTCTGTGGCCTGAAATAATATTAAAATCACATATCTCCCATTGTCTACTTCTGTATACCACGCTCACAGAAGACAGTTTTTCACTGAAAACATCTGTAAGACTCTCCACTGTTCTTAGGAGGGGAACGGGTGACAGAACAAACTTCAAGAAAGAGATGAAAGAGAATGCATCATCCAAGGAAATGAAAGCTGCAGAATACTATCGAGATGAGCATTTCTGGGTTTTCCTTAAACATAACATTGACCTGCTATTTTCATTGCTTTTCAGGGCCATTTATCTCAGCAGACAAAAGGAATCATCAAAGAAGTAATGCAGATGTTTGATGGATGAAAATTTGCAGGTGCAGCAGGAATTTGCTGCCCAAGGACTGAATCATCAGCAGAGCAGACTGCTGGAACAAGAAGGGACACATGAACAGAAGGCAAAAGAAATGGCCACCCTTGACACAGAGGAAATCCAAGCTACTTCTATACATTTTTTTTCCTACTATAGCTGCATCCACTGGACAGTTCTAGGCACAGATTATTCCTGTTGTGGCTGATGCAGTCCCAGAGTGGAAAAGCATGTAGATTCCAAGGAGTTTGGCTTATACTGTGTGATACATGGATAGTACTAGACAAAAATCTATTTTATGAAGTGTTATCTACCCTACCACCATCCTACTGCTCAAATGATTTTTTGCCAAGTGCTGTAATTTTAGCCTAGGATTTCATGGCCTATGAGTTTAAAGGGTTGGCCTGGTCTTCAAAATAAACAGTAGTTACAGACGTCTCATGTTCATGAAATTTCTGCAGCTCTGGGCAGTTCCCTTTCCAGTTTGCAAAATCATGAATATTTCAGAAATAGGAGCACACAGTAGCTATGTGGATGCCATTGTTCACATCCCCAGGATGGTTTTGGAAGCCTGATAACAGTTGTGTTATTACTATACCAATTATATGAATACTTACCTGAATCACAATAGTAATCCCTTTGCTAATGGTTGTTGCTATACCACTGACAGTTTCAGTTTGCCGGTGTCAGTGATGAGCCACAGAAGCATAACACGTCTAACTCTTTGATGAAGAGTTACCCTTTAGAGAGGTTCTTCCAATTCTATTTCATATTGGGAAAGATTTATTGCGAATTAGCTATGCTCTAGTTTCTGGGAACTCTAACCTTGAATTCCCTTTGCTTGCACTGAACACCTCCCAGATTTACCTCCCACACTTACTGTTTGATTTCAATAATATGAATAAGGCTATGTAAACTATTTCCTAGATAGCAATGGTTTTCTGTGTTAGACTACATATTCAAGTCAACCTTAGTTGGGATGGAAGGGAAGACCAACAAGGGCAGGTAGGCACTACTAATTGGGAGTTGGGATATGAGGATATTAGAAATGCTGAACCTTTGAAATGCAAAGATGTTTTGAATATTTTCAGAATCCTGTATCAGTTCTTATCATGAGGACCAGTCATAAGAACAGCTAACAGCTTGTAGCCTTGTGATGTGACTTAGTTCACTGAAGGTACATAGGCATCATATGTACTCAAGTTACTGTTAGTGACTACTAATACACTGTATAGATAGAACTATACTGTCACTTCTTATTACTCTCAATTGTTATCAGCTTTAAGGATTAGAGGAGCTCATGATAGTGCTAAATAGGTTATATATTTATGTGAACTGATTAACAGAGACTCCTAAGTCAATCTGTTGTTTCTGTGAATTGAACTTGCCCTGTGTGGGTTAAGAGGTCAACCCAAAACAGCAATTCCAAGCCATGTGTGATATAAGTGTTATTTCTGTGCATAAATCCAAAACTGTAATCTCAAAATGCCCTGCTTGCAATTGAAGAGAGAAGTCACAGATACGTTTTACAGGAAAAGCACACCCTTGCTTTCTGTTGCAGTGTAAGAACTGAAGACAGATCTGTACCATGCATTGGAACCTGCTGAAGGGACATGAGCTGGTGGACTGCACTGAGAATGGTACCACAGGAAATGTAGCCATGTCAGCAGCAGCATAACGTTTGAGGCCAATATTAGTGTTATTATCAAACAAGATTTAATGAATGACCTGTTATTTCCACGCACTGGTGCTTTACTGAAGTCTGTCACATCACAGGAGGCAGTTCAGACTTCCAGTCTCTTAGACACTTAAGTTAGCTGTTAAGCCTGCCCCCAGGTATCTCATTTCCAGCTTTCTTTTTATGCAGGACCTTATCCTACAGGCCTGCTCTGAAAATGCCCACCAAATCAGACACCACAAGTGGGATAGGAGGGAGACCCACCAGATTTGAAAATCCTGATGTCAACCCAGGTCTCCAAGCAACTGACAGCATCACGACTTAGCAGGTTTTGTGCATGGCCTCCTGCAGAAACCTAACATGCTAATAAGGTTAGGTACTGAATAGAATTTTTTTTAGCATCTCATTGGCACCTGAAAGCAAGACTTAGTCACTTATGATGGATTCATCTCACCTGTCTTTAGACATCCACAATGTAGATATTCTGACTGTCACTGACGCCTCTGTATTCACTGCAAAGAAATAGGCACATTTAGGGCATGATTCATCTGACCTATTTTACACGTTTACATGAAAATCATCCTTATTATTACACTATAGTGTTTAGATCTTTGTTATCCCTAAAATGCATTGCCTATCGATGTTTTATAAATTACTTGTGAATAATTGTGGTATTACAATAGTCAGAAGGGTTCAATTGGTAGGCTGTCAATTATGTATTCCTATTCTTCCTATGGAGCAAAACCCTTCTTTGTGTTGAATGAATTCGGTTTTAATTTTGATTTTTTTACAGATTTTTTTTCAGAGGCTTCTTGTGTTTGTTGCAAATTCTGACATGACTATGGATGTTGTGCTCTTTTGCTTCAGATAAACTCCGAAGAAGCATGCCGAACCTAGCTCGGATGCCAAGTACTCCTGCCATTAACAATGCTTCTGGCTTTGCTAGTTCTCCAGTCACTGTGAGGAACAGTCAGAGCTTTGATTCCAATCTACATGGAGCAAGTAATGGGATTTCAAGGATGCAGTCATGTAGTAAGTACCTGTGTTCTTTGGCAGTGTGCAAGGGATCAATAGAGTGGTAAAGTTTATGTCCGTGCTTTATGAAAAATTAAATCAGGCTGTGTTCCTTTTACACTGGATTTTAATATAGCTCAGGATTTTAAAGCTGCTAGTTTGGAAGGCAACATATAGCCCATCTTGTTATGCAGTATTGAGTGTCAACACTACCTTTATTTTCTTTGCCCACTCATTTTTGTCAACCTTTCAACTAAAATTACAATAATAATTATTATTAGTGGTAGTAATATAGAAGAACCAATAATGCAATTAATTCATATAAGCTTAGTTTTTCAGCTTTGATACTAGAATTTAAAACATTGCTTTTCTTAGTAGTTTACACAGTGCTGTATTATACAGTACACTGTATAAATACCATCTCAAAATACATGACCTCTCTCCTGTTGAATTTGAGCCACTCTGTTCCATGCAAATGTGGTAACTGGAGAATTATATCCTCAAGTATATCATACTTGTTGAGTGGATGAATTAAAATGTCTCTAGTTTAATTTAATTGACTTCCAGCTGGCAGGGGTGCAGTATTGATCTATTGGATGTGGAATTATGAACATAGAATGTCAAAAAGACATTCTTTTCTAGCATGATTATTGAGATACTCTGATGGGAAATGGAAAAAGTGGATTTCATATGATGCAGGGAGGAGAAGGAATTGAATTTTTGCCTCCCATTTCCTATGAGGTTTTGGAGGGAGAAGTTGGCAAAACCTGTTCCTCTTTCCTTCAAATCTGAGCAGAGGTTTTTTTTTCTTCAAAAAGATTAAATTGAATCTTTTCTTGATAGTATACCATAGTGCTGGATTTAGTTTGTTTTATTTTTGTCCTTTTCTAATAGGAGATTGGAAATAGTTGTTCAGGATACCACATGTAACTTGAATGGTAGTGTGCTGAGAGTTTAATTTTACTTACTACTTTAAAAATACATGTTTCTCTGTGTGTTTTTGTATGTAAATGTGTGTGTAAAACACAATTCTTCTGAAATGACCTTTCTGAAGAACATAAAAATAAGTGGCAGCATTTTTTTTTTAAGGAGGTGTGTTATGATAAGGTTTCCTTAGCAATATACATGTATTGCCAGTCATATTTAATTGATTCATGTATCTGTTTCTTCAACTGTATCTTTAAATGTACTTAGGATGTCCTTTTTCAAAGAGCTGAAAAAGGATTGGCCTGTGTGCAATAGTTGGCTTATGTGCTTTAGGCTTTTTACAGTTTGCTTTTGATATGTGGACTCTGGAATAGATGTGTGTCTGATGTACACCAGAGGGCAGAATTGTGTAGAGAATCTATATATAAAGCTTCTGGAAAGTGTAGCATTGATTTAAAATGATAGTTTACATAGCATCAGCTTTGGAATATCTTGTTATGTTTGGGACCTTTTTATAGCCTTTTGATTGTTTTTATATAAATAAAGCTTGTGATGTTTTGTAATGCTTTAATGTAATAAGCATTAAACAAGATATGGTTATTACAAGCAACCTTACAAAAATCTGAACAATCTAAAAGTAATTAACTCAGAGCTTCAGCAGTTTTAAGGCTCTAATTGCATAGGTGGAATTAGTGTGTTTTTAATGGAAAACAGAACCTCTTTGAGGGGAGAAAGAAGGATAAATAAGGGTGGTATTTTTGTTTGGTGTGGGGATGAAACAGGATATTTTAGTTTGGTGCAGGTTGGATGCAGGGGGTTCTTCAGTAGTTTATAATTAGCAAGTTAATTGCATAATGATGTGTTTAACTGTAATTAGATTTGTATAGAGATGCACATTATTATCTGGCCTCATTTGTTGGGTACTGACCTTGTACCTTTCTACCTCCTACCTCCTTTCTACCTCTCCTAACAGTTCCATCACCAGGACAGCTTCAGCACAGAGTTCACAGTGTGGGACATTTTCCAGTATCTGTCAGGCAGCCTCTCAAAGCTACTGCCTATGTAAGCCCAACTGTACAAGGCAGTAGCATTCCAGTGTCCAACAATTTACAGCTATATTCTAACACTGGGATCCCAATGCCAAACAAGACTGCTAGTCAAGGGATTGTGGGGCGCAGTGCTCTTCCAAGACCCTCGCTGGCCATCAATGGGAGCGGCATACCCAGAAGTAAAATTGCACAGCCAGTTCGAAGGTAAGAGTTAAACAGGCCATTGTTCCTGTATAGCTGGCCTTAGCATGGATTGTGTTTTGTTTGTTTGTTTGTTTTCCTCTGGAGTATGAATCTGGGATATAAAGGAGAAGCATTTCTAGCTCCCAGTGCTGAGTCAGTGAATGGGTGAAGATTTAACTCCACAAATAGTGATGGACAATGCCTGCTGGTAATTTCTAATAAACTGTGTTACAGATAGAGTGTAATTACATATAAATAAGAACGTAATACCACCCACCAGTAAGAAATCAAAACAAATGGAAATCTCATAGCATTAGTATATCTGACTCACCATCTTCCAGACTTGTGCCAACTGCTATTTCAAGCTCTGAGGATGAGCATGAGAAAGATTTGCATGCCTGTTGCTGTAAAAAGCAACAGACTGTAAAAATGCAACTTGTGATGTTACAGAATTATGAGGAAGGAGATATTTTGGATGTCTTCCTCTTGGGATGAAGCAGCATCTTGTCAATTTCAGCTGGGAAACAGTAGAAAAACTATACTGCTAAACAAATGAATTTTTGCATTTTGCAATAGAATTGTCTCCAAATATTTTTTTTAAGGTAAGCAATAAAATAATCCCGAAGAAAGAACTATGTTTTAATCACCTTATAACAGCTGAGTTAAACTCTTAGCTCTATGTATCATACATTCTATGATTAATAGGTGTTGAAGTTTCTCAAAAAGAAACTCTAATCTACTTTTGTCAACTCTTCCCACTATTTCTTCCCATCATGTGCATCCCTCCTGTTGTGAAAGCCTGCTGCTTGACCACCTGGTTTTCTGTTGGATGAACTGTCAGTGTTTAACTTTCACCATTTTTATGCTTTTCACTAGGTACTTGCTAGATCCAGAATAAGTTAAATTGCTCACATTCTCTCTTTGGTTGAGTTACTCAGGGATTACACTGATGTGACTGACAACAGATTTTGACCAACTGCAGTGAAACTTTGATAAAAAGCTGTCAGGTTTCTTCTTTGATGGAGACT
>NC_088979.1:44323102-44367513 GCF_963932015.1 Anas acuta
TCCTTCCTTCTGAAAAAAAAAAAATGAAAGCAGCAGTTGTAGAACAAGGCAGAAGCTGGTCATGTTTTATGCCTAGATTTATAATAAACTGGATTTATAGCAAAGATAAGGGATACTGCAACAAAGTGGAGACACACAAAAACATCTTGGATGAGCCTAAGTTTACTCATCTTTTTTACTTAAGTGTAATTTTTTGGCCAGTAGGAAACTCAGTTGTAGCAGAGACGTGAGGCGCTGCTCTGATGACTGCTTTTGGCTTACTGACTCTCTTACAACATACATCTGCTTTCTTCCATGCAAGGGTGTTCAGAAGGGAGAGGAGGCATCAGTAAGTTACAGCAGTTACCATTAAAGGAAAAGTAGAGAAGTGAGAGAACAAGGCTTAAGACCTGGTTTTATAAGAAACAGTTTCACAGAATTGGGACAGTTTATTTTCAGCAAACTGGGGTGTAACTAAAATATGTTTGCCTTGTCACCAGTGGTTTGATATTTAGGTCAAATAAATTGTTTTTTCTTTTGTTGTTTTGTTTGTTTGCTTGTTTAATATTATTTAAAACAGTTACTTCAAAAGTAAAAACCTGTCAGTTTTGGAGGACAGTCAGCAAAGACTTTTTAAATAAATCCCTGCTCATTAATGAGATACAGCCCAGGTGTGAGGGTGTGGTGCTGGAGGACCACAAACTCTCTGCATGGGTAGTGGTGTAGGAACTGGCAGCTCTCTGACTTTGGCTGTGTGATGGAAACGTGTAATTATGAGTCTTGGATAAGAGGATCTGGAGCAGGACTTAATACAGTTCTTCAACTGATAAGATGCCTAAATTCCTTAGTGCCTGCATAGTGTTTCTATAAATGCTGTTTTTTTTTGTTTCTTTTTTTTTTTTTGAGAGAGCATACTGAGCACGACAGCTTTTTGAATATTTCCCATTACATCTTTGCTGCCTGTCTCTATTGGAATGTGTGTTGTTCATAGTGACAAAAGAGGTTTATATTTATATTTTTCAGAACCTTTAACCTGAAGAACTAAATCTTCCCATTTTGAGGGGTCTCATACATCATTAGGATTATTCACTAAATTCCTTTTTGAAATCCCTTTATCCAATGACATTAATGGGATCTCATTGGAGGTCTTAATTTCACCATAGGTCTTTATATTTGCATTAACATGTAGCTAGGAATATGCTAGAGTGAAGTCTCCAAGCGAGCTACAAAGCCAATATCACTACAGAAGAGAATGGCATTTGCTATCTTGATCTTTCACATGAAATATGACTTCCTTTGTCTTTTTCTATGATTTGTTTCATACAGTTTTCTTCAGCCTCCTAAGCCACTTTCATCGCTGAGCACGATGCGGGATGGGAACTGGAGAGATGGCTGCTATTGATGAAGGATGCCCACGAACATTGAAAAATAAGTAACATGGATTTCATTACCCAGCTGGCTGGGTAAAGATGACTTGGGAAAGGAGGGTCATGCAGTATTATTTCCCCTGCGATTTTATTATGTAAACATCCATAATGCAATGCCATTTTCTAAAAAATGAACATCTTATCAAATACTGAATGTTGCACTTAAATCGGTTACCTGAACAGCTGCATTGTTATCAGACTAACAGTGGCAGTGTTATCACATAGACCTGAAGTATTATGTATGTGAAAAGTACCAGAATATTTCCTCTGAAAGAACTTGGAGCTAATGCTTTTGGGGCAGCTTTGCCATACTGAAATTCTAAAATAATTTATTCTTTGTAAAGGCATCATGCATTTATTTTGAATTTGGAGGGGACTTAATGTATGTGCTTAATTTTTTATTTTTTTTAGTGCTTCCTGTACATTTTGTTTTATATACTTGAGTTCATTTAAACTTGCCTGAATCTTGAACAACAGAGAGATAAATTAACTTTTCTGTGCCATAAATAATATTTTTGGGGTAATGTACTTTTTTAGCGCTAGGAACATATCTTACAAAATCATACCATTGGCAATACAAAGCAGTATATTTATGTTGCAGAAGCACAAAAAAAGTAGCATTCACTGGAAACTGCCATCCAGCAGGGTCAGCATGGTTTTGTTGGTCTTTCACCGTTTGTTCAATTGTTAATTTATTGTCATAGTGTTTTGTATTTAAAATGGCAGCATAAGTCACGTTGCACTTACCAAGATACAGTGATCTCTACAACTATGTTTGGTTTTCAATACTTTATTACAAAGAATAAAATTGTAATGTTTTATTAACAGTTGCTTATGAAAAAAATGAGTTTTAATGTGAATAAATCTTTTTGATAGATCTTTTACAAAATCCAATTGCACTAATCAATGCTTTCTTATAATGGCATATGACCTAATATTTGATTACAACTGTGTATACTGCTGTTTTGGAATGTTTCAGAAATAAAGAATCTATTTCAGCAATAATGCTGTTGTTGAGTGTGCAATGTAAACATTGTCAGAATTTAGTACTTGACTTAACTGCTGGAGTTTTTGTTACTTAACATCTATATTATGCTGCATTTTTGCAATTAGTAACTAAGTTCATCTTATTATTATTATTTTTTATTTTTTTTAATCAAGTTATGAAGCCATAATTTGCATGGAAGACAGGTAAGCGTTGTTTTTAGATCAGTCTTACTATAATGTGTTTTATTGTTGTTGTTATTTTGTTTTGTTTTGTTTTCCAAGTTAATGTTCAAATTCTGCAAGTGCAAATGTGACTTGCAATGTACCAAGCCTTTCTTTTGCCATGGATTTATCTCTGAATTTGCTTGGGGACCTGTTTTTATTAAAAGGGCAAACTAAAATGAAAAACAAAAGGTAAGAATTTAGTGGTAAGTAAAACCTATATTATAGTGATATGTGATTGTATATAAGTGCAGTAATACCTCTCTACAGCTTAGTACTGTGTAAAAGAGATTAAAAATTAATTTTTCACACTTTAGTCCTTTTAATTCAGTTTAAATTAAGCAAACAAACAAACAAATAAACAAAAAAGTAGAATCATTGAGAAGGTTATCAAGAAATATTCCAGCACGGAAATTGTCTCTGCGCAGATAAGTATTTCAGCACATACGCATGGAACTCATCTTGTTCATAAGGAACTTTTATTGGAAAAAATTACTGTTGCTTACAGAAATCAGTCATTTCTTAGACAACCTTAGTTATCTTGAACAGTTTATTTTACTTGCAGACCGATTGTGGCAGGGATGTAAAGGCAGCTCTGGCATTGCTTTACTATTTGCCTGGGACAAGGAGAACTACAGAACCTGCATTTACCCTGGGGCCTCCAGCACAAGAAGGAAATTGGGGCAGGTCCAGAGGAGGGCCACAAAAATGTTCAGAGGGCTGGAGCACCTCTCCTATGAAGACAGGCTGAGAGAGCTGGGCGTTTTCAGCCTGGAGAAGAGAAAGCTCGAGGGAGACCTAATAGTGGCCTTCTAGCATCCACTCTTTGTCAGGGATTGTATTGACAGGACAAAGGGTAAAGGTTTTAATTTAAAAGAGGGAAGATTTAGATTAGATATATGGAAGACATTCTTTACTCAGAGACTGGTGAGGCACTGGCACAGTTGCCCAGAGAAGCTGTGGATGCCCCGTCCCTGGAGGTGTTCGAGGCCAGGCTGAATGGGGCTTTGAGCAACCTGGTCTGGTGGGAGGTGTCCATGCCCATGGCAGGGAGTTGGAACTAGGTGATCTTTAAGGTCCTAAGGTCCCTTCCAGTCCAAACCATTGTATGATTCTATGACTTTAACCTACATTAAACACAGATAAATTCTTTCAGTTCATAATTTTTGTGTGGCACAAGCAGTACTTAAGCAGAGCTAACCCATCTAAACTGACCCTATAACCACGCTGTGGCTCTCAGCTTATCAGAGTGCATATTATTTTAAACAACAGTTTGTACTGTGCATTTGCATCTGTGTAGTTCCCAAATGAATAAACTCTCATGACTTCTGGTGCTAGGGAACCAGCATGGTCTTTTTCATAAAAGATGATGCTTTGAAACTGATGAAACTGTCTGGAGACCAGTTACAACGATCAGCTTCTGCTCCTTGCTGGCTGTACCAGCCCTGGTCTGAGTTGTCTCTTCACTATGTTCCTTTTTGCTTGGATTTTATCCACACTTCTCGATTAAATACGTTATCACAGCCCCACCTTACTCTGAGGTTTTGAGGTAAGAACTTGCTTTTTGGAGGCAATACTTGAATAGTACACGGGAGGGCAGTATATACTTTGAAAATGTTTTCTTTTTAGTAGCTAAAGATATTCTGTTTTCGAGGCTCTTGAATTGGATTCTGCATATGTTTCTTTCCAGTGTTGTTTATGTAAGAAGACAGCATGTGTGCCAAACTGTCTGAGATTTTCATTCTTTAATATCACTTTCATTCTTTAAAGTGTCGTGAATTGGAGAAACAGTTATTTTTGATACATTGAACTCATTGAAACAATGCAGTTATCTTTCCCTTTTCAACTCTTCTGGTCCCCTGCAATATGTTCTTTCATCAGGTCACGATTTGGTAACTGGATAGCTTTGCTGTTTTAAGTATTTTTGTTAAGTATCTGTCACATTAGATGGATGCCATCAGACTATAAAAGGAAACCAGTGCTGTGAGCAGCTTGATCTCTTTTCTATTCTGAAAGAATCATAAGAATCACTCTCATTTCAACCACCGACTGTGGTAATTCTGCTGTTTCCCTCTAGCTGAGGGAGCTTGCTGTATCCCCTGAGATTATCATCAACTAACCAAACACTATTGAATGGTGCCCAAAGTGTCACTTCACCACAGTCTCTCTGGAGCAAACTATATGGAATATGCATCAAAACAAAACCACTTCTGTCAGTCTCGACTTCATGTGAGGCCAATCTCCAAGGCAATGTGCAACACAGTGAGATCATGCAGATTTCTTTAAAACAGAGAACCAAACTGATATTTTTAATGAGTAACCAAAGTTATTTTCATTTCTGAATTTAAGGGAACACTTGAGGACTGTCCTTGTGGCCCCCTTTGGTTCTTCTCTCTTTTGGTCCATGGAAGCAAATTACACTCCTGTCTCTTTGTTGCTGAGTCCGAGAAATGACTCAGAAATAACCCAAACAGTAGGACAATAGGACATCCTACTGTCCTAACTAGTCTTGGCCTCAGATCTTGAGCATATGGCTGAAACATAGCTCAACCGTATTCTATAAGTTTTTTTCCCCCCTCCACTTTCAGTCCCAGGATAAAACCTCATACTTTCCAGTGATTCAGCCCCATAACCTGGGCAGTCTGACTTTCTTACAACCTAACAGTCTAGTTAATTCTAAGTCTTGCATGCTTTGCATGATAAACTGAAGATGCAAATTTCCTTTTCCATTCTTAAATGCATTCATCCATGATCTCTTTAACTGGTCATCTTTTTATTTGACCTTAACTAGTAAATTCTTCAGCATGTGAGATCTATCTAAACTAAAACTATATAATTTTCCTATCTTCTTTCTTTGACCATGTGACTACCACTTTTTGTGTATTGCTACTGATTTCCCTCTTCCTGTGGAAAACAGTTCAGTTATAAGCAAGTTGTATTCATTTTCAAAGCAACTGACACTATCCCATCCCACTAAAAGTTTTTCAATCAGTATTGAAGCAGATTCCCATATCTACATCCATGATGCCAGACTATATTGTATCTGTTGCAAAGCACCTCATAGCTCCCCTAACGTAAGGGATCCTGGTTTTAGTTCACCTTCAGAACCTTCCTTAAAGGCTTTTCTTTGGTACAATACCACTAAAAACAGGGCAACAGTTAAACTGTGTCTTCTGACTGCTCTTGAGCCCATTTACTAATGTCGCCTCATGATTTTTTCTTTTTATATGATTCATGTTTTTGCTATGCCCAAACTGCAAGTTGCTGTAGGCTTGGACTCCTGTCTTTTCCTTTTACGTTTGTGTAGCATGAAGCCCAGTATGATCTCAAGGCCCTCTGTTACAATGCCTTTATGCTAACACAAATACTAACAATTAGCATTTTCATATGGAAAATACTAGTTACTTTCATTATTGTCATGAGTTCAGCTGGGATAGTGTTAATTTTCTTCCTAATAGCTGGTGTGGTGCTGTGTTTTGGATTTAGGATGAGAATAATGCTGATAACACACCGATGTTTTAGTTGTTGCAGAGCAGTGCTTGCACAGAGCCAAGGACTTTCCAGCTTCTCACACTGCCCTGCCAGCAGGCAGGCTGGGGGTGCATCAGGAGATGGGAGGGGACAGAACCAGGATAGCTGGCCCAAACTGGCCAAAGAGATGTCTCATACCACATGGTGGCATGCTCAGCAATAAAACTGCGAGGGGGGTTAGCAGGGGGAGGAGGACACTGCTTGGGGTCTAGCTGGGCATCAGTCGGTGGGTGGTAAGAAATTGCATTATGCATCATTTGTTTGGTGTAAAGAATTTTTTATCATAATTATTATCATTGTTTTCCCTGTCTTTTCTATCCTATTAAACTGTCTTTATCTCTATCCATGAGCTTTATTTTTTCTTTTTTTTTTTTTTTTTTCCTTTTCCTGATTCTCTCCCCTATTCGGGAGAGGGGCAGGAGGTGCAGGTGAGGAGTGAGCGAATGGTTGTGTGGTGCTTCACTGCCTGCAAGGTTAAATCACAACTGTGAATGATGGGTAAAGTTTCATTAATAAAAAGAACTAGAGAATAAGACACACTATCACTTAAAACCACATTTGTTGTGTTTAATCCTCAAGCATGACTTATCAATTAGGAAATTCTGGATAAAAAAAGGAAATGAGTAAGATTGGATGACTTCCCATGTCACCATTCTGGTGAAAAACATGTTCTGGCTGATCTGTTTTAATTTTCTTGTTCCCAGCCAGAGTCACATTTTATTTGCATCAACGCCTGCAGCCCATCTGCTCAGCCAACTTTTTCCCTTTGTCTGCACTTCTAACTCTTCCTATCCCCAGATTCTCACCTTGTAGCTTCTGATAGTGGTTGTATGTGCTCTTTTGAATGGTGCAGTTCCTGACCGTCCATCCACCTGCAGATCCAACTGCTGCTCCCTCCCCAGCCCTGGGGAACAGACCCTTAGTGCATCTTCCATCTCATCATTGGGACTTGCAGCTGTTACCTTGTAAGGTAAGCAGTTATACTTGATCTGAATTAATGACAGTGGATGTTTAAAGCATGAAGAGATGATAGCATGCTAATAGGTTGAACAGGGTGGTACTGCAAAAGCTGGAGGTCCCCCACCTAGATCACACCTCTACTGTCTGATCTGAGTGCCCATTAGTTCCAAATGCAATTCAACACATTGGCTTTGACCTAAAGAGTCCTGAGATGATCTTTCAACATGTGCACCACAACCTGTGCCACACTCATTGTGGCAGTGTGTTTTGGGCATCCTGAGCTCACAAGAGGAACAGAGAGAGGAGGAAGGTTAGAAGTCAAGATATCTTGTATGAAACCTGTTGTAGCTGCCATTTTGTGACATACAGTAGCTCTGTACCTGTTTCAAATGTCTTTATGATACGTTTTTGCAGATCCCAGCCATCTTTTGAATATGACTAGCTCATGGGACACTCTAATCCACTTGAGACTATGAATGCAAGTTTCTTAGCACATGCTCTGTGTTACATGGCAGGTTTTAATAATCTGAACATGTCGAGAGGTGGGACAGGGTATGCTGAACATAGCATTATCTGAAAACTACTATATGGTTTCTGGGTCATTTTCAAGTCTTGCTTGCATTACTGTGGAAAGTTTGTCCTCAACCACTCATGTACATGTACACACTAGTGGCCATCTCATCTTGCACTGTGACCATTATAGTGCTCAGTTTTGCCTTTTTGTGACCTTGACAAATGTGACCTTGACTTTAGCAGCTTTTATTCCTTAGTGAAAGAAACTGTACTAGTATGGTGATGTTTACGAAAATAAATAGAGCAGAGATATTGAGAAGACAATTTAAATTTATTTATTTATTTATTTATTGAGATTTATAGGTTCAATGACAAAGAACATATTAACCTAGACCTGGAGGGGAGAATAATGCGTTCTTACTTTTTTTTTTTTTTTTTTTTAAGTAGTGCTGAACACATTTCTTACTTCATTCACTCCTTTGAGCAGAGTATGAAATGATGGCAAGCATAAATACATACGTATAAAAACAACTGTTTTTCTTGTCTTTCACTGCTTCATATGGAAAATCGATAGAAGTATAGACTGGGCTCTCAGAATCATGTCAAGAAGTTTGGACAATGAATGGTTTTTGAACTTCAAACTTGCTGTAGAGATATAAGGCATTTCTTGTGAGACTCCACTTAGAGTACTGTGTTCAGCACTGGGGCCCCCAGCACCAGAAGGACATGGACCTATTGGAGAAGGCCCAGAGGAGGACCATGAGGATGCTCAGAGATCTGGAGCACCTTGCCTATGAAGACAGGCTGAGGGAGTTGGGGTTGTTTGGCCTAGAGAAGAGAAGGCTCTGGGACACCTTATAGTAGCCTTTCAGTACCTAAAGAGGGCCTACAAAAAAAGCAGGAGAGGGACTTTTTACAGGCACTTAGTCATAGACAAGGGATAACTAAAAGAGGGTAGGTTTAGTTTAGATGGAAGGAAGAACTTTTTTACTATGAGGGTGGTGAGGCACAGGCTGCCCAGAGAAGTTGTGAATGCCCCATCCCTGGAAGTATTGAAGGCCAGGTTGGATGGGGCCTTGAGCAGCCTGGAATCCAAACCATTTTATGGTTCTATGATTTCTTTTTTTGTTTGTTTGTTTGTTTTCTTTTTTTTTATTATTATTATTATTATTTTACCTACAGAACATTTTAAATGTTAATCTCTTGTATTGACAATTCGTCTTGATTTTTAGAGATACAGATATCTAGCACAGTCATAAGAAATTTGCACAACAATTATATTTTTCTGTTGTGATTGTTTTTTGAGTTAAAAGAATTAAAACAGTATTTCTTTGTTTCTGTTCACTCACTCACTACTTGTCCCGCAGATTTATTTCATTCCCCTAGAAAAATAAAATATTACTCTTTTGTCCTTTTGGCCAGACCTATACCAGGAAAAAACCTTGAGCAATATTCCTGAACTGAGCTCTGGAAGTCCATCCAGCCTTCATACTTTGCAGACTGCAAGCAGATGTTTCTAAGAAAGGTATATTATCTGCATCCAATACTGAACTTTCCGATAGCAGAAGCAGCAGCAAACTTAATCTATATGTCAACTACAATGCACCTAAACTGGAACAACTGTAACAACTTTTTGAAATAATAAAAAATATACTAGTATGTTTCTACCAAATTGCTTTTCAACCCTCCCTACAGGAGGTTATAATAGCTTCCTTTCTGGATACCCTTGATAAGTACTTAAAGAGCACTTTCTGATTATGAATTTCACTGAGCCAATAAAAATGTGTTGAATTGAATTTTAGCAAATTTAGATTAGTGATTTAGTGATTCTAAACAGTGACCTGTTTAGAAGACTTATACTACCTCTAAAACTGAGGTATTCTAATTTGAGCATTATATGCAACAGCATATAATTTTTTTTCCATAATGCTGCCAATGTTCTATTCAGTTCCTGCAAAATGTAAAGCAATAATTGAAGTTAATATTCAAAAATTCAGAAGGAAAATTAATTTATAAGATTTTTTTTAGCCAAAGAAATCATAAAAATGTGTTTTGATTTTATCCACATTTTTCTAGGCAGTCACTGACTGGAAAGTATTATGCAACTCTGATGATGTATACTTATAAAACAAGAAGGATTTTTGTATATATGAGAGAATGGAAAAAAAAATCAGACAAAATGATATTGCTGTACTGATAGCTGGATCAGAATTCACAATATATAACCTGCTTCCATCTGTAAAAGAAGGAACACTTTCAGCACCTCCTCTTTTCAATCGATGTGAGATAATGATGTTTCAAATGGGCCCCATCCCACTTAATTTACAGATGCAGCTACTTGGAGTGGGTGCAGATGTGCTCGGATCCTTTGAGGTGTGCTCAGATCTGGTTGCTCTAAGTGAAGTCTGATCCAGAAGCTATACTGAGTGTTAGTGGAGCTTATCGTGCTTCTCAGGATATCTTATTACTTTGGATACAGTCTCATGCAGATGGAGATCTGAGGTTGGGTAGGAGATTGTGCATCTGCCTTGCCTTACCTAGCGCAGTGCTGTCAGCCTGGTAGATGATAGCTGATAGCAAATCAGCTAGCCTGATTTGTTTTCAGGCCTACAGTCTGCAAGCAAACTACTGAATGATGCTCTTTGATGAAAAGTAATTGTTTGACAAGAAGGGGAAGTTTTTCTGAAGTACTGAGTACTTGCAGCTCCCATTGCTTCTTCCTCAAATTGTGACTGTTAACACTTCTGAGATTAGACACTGGATAAATTGTATCTCCCCGATATTCTTTTACTAAGTCACATTTAAGCTGAGGTTTCATTATTCTGTTTTTAGTGCACGTCTTACAGTCTATTTCAGAAAGCAGTTTATCCAATGGCACTGAGTAGAAATAGTTTGGAATAAAATTAATTCTCTGAATGGCGATATTGTGCATTTTTGTGGAATCCAATCTCAGTGCACAGGTCATTCTGTTAAAAATAATGATTTAGATTCTCTTGCATTGTTGATGATATATTTTCCAAAGCAAACAGGGAGAAAAATGCCATTTATTTGACAAAGTATTCTAGACAATTGGAATTATAGGTTTCCCTAGAACCCAATCGCTTTATACAGCATTAAGTGTAAACACCAGTATTAATAAAAAGACCTAGGTATTCATAAAAGTCCCAGTTAACTTTATAATACAGCAAAAAATGACACCCAAGGAAAGTTTACGTAAAGGAAGATTCTATCACAACAAGTCTCAGCAGTATCCCAAAGAGTAGGCTTACAGCCTGCTTATAGACTAAACCAATGCTTTGCTCAATAAATTCATGTCTTGCCTCGAAATATAAATCACAGGTGCTTGTCGGGTTTATATAAGCAAAAGTGTACTTCCAAGAAAGAAATAGAGATGTGGAAAACTCGAAATATTTCAACACAGTTTAAGAACATAAACTGCTGAAAAGAGCTGTGTTTCCTTCTGCATCATTTGTAGCCTCACTCAATATCCTGTCTACTTTATATCCTCACTGTGAACAATATATGATAAGATGAAAGGCAGTTTACGTAAAAGCAGACCATCTCCTTAAAGAGAACTTATAAAGCACATCTCCTGTATATTCCTTTAATCCTTTGTGAAGCAGTAAACTGCTGCTTTGCCCTCCTTTTTGAAACTTTTCCTTAGTTCCACAAAGCAGATAAGTTTGTTGTGAAATACCTTTTTTTTTTTTTTTTTTTTTTCTTCCTCTGGGAGAAAAAAAGATACAGAAAAAGCTGTTTCATGGCATGTGGTTGCCTGCTGACAAAATCACAAAGAAGTGGAAGTGAAAGCCTTTTGTAAAAAAAACTCAATACCACTGGAAAACCCACTGTACATGCCCACAGTTGTGTAACAGGATTAAGTGTCTGTATGATGGTAGTGTCTGTGGGCTGGAAGCAAGCTGGACTTTATGCAATAAAAACAAAAATCCTTGTTTGAAGCAGCTGGCAGTCTCAGCGAGTGTGTTGCCTGAGCTCTGTTTGTGCACCTTGTCATATGAATAAAGTTGTTCCAGCTGGAGGAACATAGCAGAACTGATTCTGAGAAAAGAGTAAATAGTCAGGATAGTAAAGTGGACATCAGAAAACCTGAGTTCTTTTCCCTGCTTAACCAAACATCTTTGATTAACCAAACAGTCTTTGCTTTAACAAACTTACCATGTGCTCATAAAGCCAAGAATAATGGAGTTGTTGTTTGGGTCTTACAGGAACTACAGTGAAGCAGATGATAATTTCTGATGCTGATGAACTCAGATATCCATTTTGCAATGAAGAGAAGCAGTGGAATAATAGAACTTTCTAATTCAAATTTGAAAGCAATTTCCTCTATGAATAGATACTGTGGAGATGGGATTATTTGATGTTAACCATGCAATTAGGTAATGAGCAAAGGGTCTCTAGCAAGTTTAGGTAGCTATAAGGAAATAATGCTTCACAAGCTCACATAGTTGTTCTTTAATCTGTAACTGATGAAGGTTTTGTGTCTTCATGTCATGCAACAAAATAGGCTAAACAAAAGTGGAAGGAAGGGGGAAAAGGAGAATCGGAAATAAAGTCAATTTATGGGAACTCATTTGAAGGCACGGAAGCTTCCTTAGCAGGTACTGATCTGTCATTTGCACCCAACAGTCTACATTTTCCTCACTGACTTCAAATTGCAGCACGAGAAAGGGTGCTTAAAGTAACTCTTTGTTCTCTCCTTCTCTCCCCCCTTCCAGGCCCTTTGCGTTTGTATGTTGTTGGGTTAAGTGCACGTTTCTGAGAATAAATGGCTTTTTGATGATCTGTAGCAACCTCCTAGCTGCCAAAATAGTTTTGTACTAGAAGAGACATAATTTTCCCTGAACAGTGAGAATCAATGTGGATGGGATAGGAATTTGTTCTTTTTTTTTTTTTTTTTTTTTTTTTTTTTACAAAATACTGGCTTAACTTTTTCATTTTGCTATTTTTAAATATAATAGACAAGTAACAACTGTAAGCTAGTTTATTGGCCCTGTACTATTCTGTACTGTTTTCTTTGAGCTGTAAACAGAAAGCTACCCTAAAATGTCTCCAGAGACATTAAAAACACTGTAAACCATATTATATATACCGTCCTTATCTCACATACACTGATTCTTATCCCAAAGGTCAGTGGACTTTCCTGGGATGTTCCAAGATGAGATGATATAAGTATGATTAGAATTCAGACAGCAGAAAAATTTTGTCTAGAATAAGAAAAAAAATAGTGTCCTTTAGTGTCCACTAACATGTGCCAGCTGCTAATCCAGCTGTCAAAATTTAGTGGAGGAGAGAGGATGTGAGAAAACTGACAGTATTGGAGTTCATTGTATTTATCATTAGATTGTATTGTATTCATTCATATTATATTATATTACATTGTGTTATATGTTATGTTATAGTGTAATAATGAGCCAGAGGATCTGGGCTAGGACACAAAATATTCTGAAGACATATAATTGTAATGCATGCATTTTCCATCAAAAAACAAACATCTGAGTATTTTTGTGTATTGTCCTCCAATGACTGTAAACAAAACTGATTTCTGATATTCTGTGCTGCTATTGCGGAATCACTTCTGTTGCTCAGCTGCTATGCACATGGCATTAAAAAGGAGGTAAAATTAGATCAAATCAAGAATAAGTCCCTGCCTTGAACAGTTTAGAGTCTGAAAAGCAAGGCAAAAATAACATAAACTGTGTGTAATTTAATAGAGCAGTTCAGGTTTTAGACTGTATGTACTTGGAAGGGAAATATCTCTGGCAATTTTTTGGCATCCTTGTTTTTAGGATTTACAGTAGAGACTGACCTTGAAGCATTAGTTCTGAAAACAAGGACTGTGAAAGTCAGTGACCACACAACTGTGGTCAGCCCTCAGCTGGCATAGACCCTTAAAAAGGAAAAGAAAGAGCAGAATTGATGACAACTAGCATGATTTGAAAAACAGAAGAGGAATAGGAATACGGTGCTGTTATTTTATGTTTTAAAACCTCATGACATGATTTTTCCGTCTATGTAAACTCTTGTCCTTCCTGGGCTGTTAGCCACTTCTAATCTGTTTCAGCCAGAAAGCTTCCATGTTTCATCTAAATTTGCATCATCAGAGAATGCATGAGCAGAGATTGTAATTATAAGCTTGGTGAAAACCTAGAAAAGAAAAACTATCCATGAAGGAGTGTAGAGGTGGATCCAATAGTGGAGATGTGTGCCTATCTGGTCAGAAAAGTGATGCCTACCTTTGATGTTCCCATCCCAATGGAAGGTACTCCAAAATCCTGAGTAAAATAAGAAAGTGTCCTAATTGCTAAGGGAGAGAGAAACAACCCAGAGGAGTGCTCTCATTAGGGGTAGCTGATAAAAATGCTAATTAAATTCTTCCCTTTTCTAGACTGTAGGTGACTGTGTTAAGGCTATGACAGAGATGACCCTGATCACTTGGGATTCAGAAACACCAATCTCCTAATGAGGATTGACACCCACATATGTTATTTGAAGCTATGTTTATGCTGCTAATTAAATGGCCATGAGCCAATTCATGACCTTGAAGCCAGATGGCACAAACTGGCTCTTGGCTACACAACTGAGGGATTCCCCCTGGAAAAAAATATTCAGGAGTTACCTGAAGCAGTCCAAGAGGCAACCAGGGTGTGAATTAACATTGAAATACTGTGGATGACTCGGGGGCCTACTGCTTAATTGAAATTCCCACCTCTCTTTTCTAGCAGAAAAAAATGTGCCCTGTAAGAATGTAGCAGGACTCTCAGCCTTTAGAGATATCCTCCAATATAGCAGCCCTTTATATTGTTGATGGTTGATGGTTGTAATGCTTCCTGAAGAAGCAGTACACCTGGCTTTTACCCAAAGGAGTGCCACTGCCAATAGTTTCCCTCAAATTCTCCTCCCAAACTGAGCAGAAGAGATTACCAGAAATTGCGGGCCTGAGGGAAAGCACAAGTTTCAGCATAACTTTGAATACTAGTGGTTAAGGGAAAGGAAACACTGTGTTGGTGGGTTTGTTTTGTGTTTGTTTTCGGTTTTGGTTTGGTTTGGTTTGGTTTTCACCTAGGACTACTTCGGTATTTTGCCTCAAGCAACTACTGAATACATGTATAAGGATTGCCATGCAGTTAAAATGCTTACAGTTCCTTTTAATGGTTCCAAGTCTAAAAAATAAGCTTGGAAAAATTGCTTTACCAAATAAAGCAGTCATGACAAATGCAGGTACGAGATGTGTACAAGATGTAGATGCAAGCCGTCTATATTATCATAGAAAGGATCATGTTCTGCAGGAGGATCTGAAAATCTGCTGTTGTAATAGTCTTTTTACTGCTACTTTCCTGGAAGCAACTGCAGCTGTTAGATGTACTCAGCATAGTGTTTATGCAGATGTTAATAACTAACATCAGCAGAAAGAACCTGTGGTTTCCATCCAGTTTTGCTCTGGACATAGCTTACAGGAATCATCATTAGTCTTTCAAAATGTGACCAGAAGAGGGAAGTGAAAATTAGCAGTCTTAAATCCTAACATTAATTTTTTATTTTATTTTTATTTTTATTGGCTATACTTAAGGCCATATGACAGATGAACATGTTGCTTTCTATTGCTTTTCAGATGAAAACTGGAATGTAATAGCCGAGGGCAAATATATTCATCTATAAATATTTTGGAAATACTTTCAAAGTAAGACTTTAAAAAGGATGTGCTCAGTTTTCAGAGGCATTCAGTTTGTATTGGTTTTGAAGAGTTTCCAGGAAAAAGAAAAAAAAAAAAGGAAAAAAAAGAAAAAAAAAAGTCTGTGCTTTCTTTGGTCTGGAAGAAATCAGGGAGCATTTTAATACCTGGTGAAATGGTACAAAGTCACCTCTGGATCCAAATCAGCCTAAAGTAACAGAGCTCTTGCTGACCACTGTCTTGTCATCTAGCATGATCCCAGTTCTCTCCTTTGAACAGAGCTGAGTGTCAGTGAAAATGGCAATTAAATATTTCAGCAGATGAAATAATAATGAAACTAGAAAAATTTCCTTTTTGTTGTCAATGGTTCTGACCTCACCAGCACCAAGCATTGTTAGGACATCAGGAGACTCAGTTTCTGTAAAGTAGACCTTTCACAAGTAGAAGAATATGGAATGAATGTTACCTTAACATTCTGAGCAATATTCCTCAGTTTCTTGGGAATTCCTATTAGAACTCATTAGATGGAAACAGTTATCTACACTGTTCACCATCTTAGAGCCTCCAGCATCTGAGCTATCTTTCATAACCAGGTTGGTCTCTTTCCTACTTTACTTTACTTTACACAGTACTTTACACACCAAACCTCAGTGGAGTGACAATAATAGAGATGGTTGTGGAAGGACATCCCTGAAAATAGAGGTTTTTTACTCGTCTGGTAGCACTTGACATGGTTTTAAACTTATTTAAAGCATTAATTCTGCCCTGTTTTTGTTTGTTTGTCTTGTTTTGATTTGCTTTGGTTTTATTTGCTTTAGTGACTCCATCCTGATCAAAATCTTGCCTGTTTTCTCTGGTTTACTCACTTACCTTGCTGTTGGCCCCTGTATTTATCTGAATATCTGGGATGTCATCTAATCATGATTTGAAGTGCTTAGGAGACAGAAAGTATAAAAATACTTCCCTGATAAAGTTTGCCTTTGCTAATAATCCTCTCCAGTTGTAGAAATATATAGCTGGCTTCTCACTTCAGGAGCACAGAAGTCATTGACCATCATGTTGATCATTTAGGAAAAAATGTTCAGGGAGTTTTATATCTCATACTAGAAATACAGAAAAGTTAATAAAAATCCTCAGGCTTACCAAGAAAGCTAGGAGTCAAAAGTATGGAAATTAGCTGCAGATACCAGGCACCAGAAAAATGAATAAAATAGATGTCCAGTTCAGTAAGTTTGACAAGATTTTCTCAGTGACAAGAAATTATAAAAGAGGAGCACAAGGAAAAAATTTGTCGAGTTTGTCATATGCCATGTCTTAAGCATCATTAAACACTCTTTGCAATATTAAACTTTCGTAGTTCAAACCATTTTATCAGATGCACGCAAAGTAGGTTTGCCAGTAAAACAGGAAACTACCCTAAGGATATGGTTTTGAACATTTATTCAAGATGTATTTTGAATGCTCTTTCAGCTTTCATTCTTAGATATTGGCAGAAACAGTATTGCTTTTGCTGCAGATGAGCAAATGGCTCCAAATGCCAGGGAAATTAAAGTTGTGAAAATACAGTTGCAAAAATAGTTTGGGGAGCCTGCACTCTGTGAAATGAACATTGGATAGATGTTGGTTCACTGCACACAGGGGACATGAATTTCTGTTTTGAAGCCTCAGAAACAGCCCTACCTATCTGATTCTTTTAATAATAATTGTGGTGGAATCTGATGGAGAGAGCTCTTAAACAACAGTGATATCACTCCTATCCAGGAAAGCATGAAAATATGTTCCTAAGATTAAGTGTGATGTATATTTAATTAAAAAGTACTTAATTGCATTCCCTGCACAGGCTGTTCTGGATCTGTGCCAAAGCACAGCTAATAAATTCTTTTTCTGTTCTCAAACATTTTTAAAATGCTACTTAAAAACTGAGGGCCATTATCTTTCACTGAGATGCATCCACTTGGTTCACCAGACTTCATTGAAACTCTGCTGTTCTGAGTTCCTTAGTAATCTCGAGTTTCTTACTAATATGAAATTTGACTTTCTAAGATGGAGTCAAAGCTTCAGATTTCCTGTTTTCCATGTTTTTCCCAGAGAACCAAATACCCATGCTGTGAGGGAGCCTCAGAGAGCTTTATTACCAGTGATTACTTAAACTTTGTAGCAGACATTTGGGAGTGAAGTGGTGGTTCTTGTCATTTTACAAAAGAGGTCAGAGATATAGATGGCAATGTCCAAGTCTCATGCAAGCCTCATGACTTTCAGGCATGTGCCAAGTGCTCTGCCCTGTGGAAAAGCTGCATTCACACCAGAGGTTTCTATCACATGGTGTCTACCTGTGGGCCCCTTCATAAATCAAAAAACAACTCTCAAGAAATGTTCATCTCCTTCTAGCATGAGTGCCACAGCAGCTCAGAGCTGTTTCAGCACTGAAAATAATTGTAGAACACATTTCTTACAGATTCAAATTTTGTTTTACAAATACCAGTTTGCATAATCACCTGCTGGATGAATTTTGATATGAAAATGAATTCTGGTGTGGAAATGCAACAACAGTGTAATTTCAATACAATAATGAGAAAAAAGATGCCACGGGCAGCTCCTATTACTTTGTACATGAATGCACATGGCTTTAAATTTTCTTTCTACTTCTGGATGGCAAGATTGCAGATTTATGCAATCTAAGTTCTTATAATCAAGCAAAGATGAGAAGGACTACAGCAACTCCATATTTATTTATTTGTTTGTTTATTTATTTATTTATTTTTCCTCACAGTAGAATCACTTTGTGCAGTATATATTGGTAGTTATATGACGGGGAGAAAAGGCATTGCTGTGTGTGTGTACAGTACAGCACAGCACAGCTGGGGCTGTTTTTTCCTACTTACTCTTATTTAATATGAAAAAACTAAATGCGGACATTTGTATAGCTATCTAAAATACTGGAATATCTTCCCCCTTCCTGAAAAGAATATAAATATTTTTCAAAGGTAATTTCTAAACCCACTGTAAGACTCAGAACTAGAAACAAAATTCTTTTTACTTGAATACCAGGAGGCTTGAACTTTGAAAATCTTTTTATGCTATTGTGAAATGTAGAATCTAGCTTTTGAAATCATTATAGAAAATACACCACAAAATAAAATTTGTGCACTGTGAATGCATGCACATGTCACCTACAATCTTGTTGTTCATGTTATGGAACCTGTTTCTAAGGAAAAAAAAAAAAGGACCAAAAGCAGATTAATTAAAAAAAAAAAAAAAAGAGAGAGAGAGAGAGAACACAATATTTTATCAGCATAATTTATTTCATTTAAGTACCAGAACTTGGGAATTTAGTAAATCACCATCCCTAATTTTAAGTGCATTTTGAAAGAAAGAACAAGAGTTTGCAAGTTATCTTTTCGCAGCTCAAGGGGAAAGCTCCCTCCCTTCCTTTCACACCAGCTATTCTTGACCACTAAATTGTCTTCCTGCTTCCTCCCTCTTAGATTTCATGTTTAAAGCTGCAGAAAGTTAAGATAAACAGGAGCTGTCACACTTGTGTATGACTCAGTAATAATGTGAAGCTTTATGTCTTCTTTTTGTACTAGTAAGACTACTAGAGCTGCAAAGGATAATTGTTATGTTTTTAAAAATACAAACAGCTGTCTGTGGATGCTTTAATTAAAATTGATTTGCTCATGAGAGGTCTTTACAGTCTTACTCTTTAAATAGATGGCTGTCATCATTTACACTCAGAAAAGCTATGCATGAATTTCAAACTACATTATTTTCACTGTAACTTAAAGTGGTGTCTTTCAAATATCCCAAAGCTGGTATATATACATGTATACTACCATAGAAGAGTAAACAGTCTGCTCTTGGCAAAGTATAAAAGCAAAAAAGACCTAGATTTATGATCCTGTATCCCAGGATCTCAAATGTCCACTCAGAATAAACAGGAACTTTTAAAGCTTTGTGTATGACACACACTCCCCAGGACATTGGTAAACTGCACTGCATTTTGTTTGCTCAGAGGATGGGAGGGAGAGTAAACACTCACAAGTTTGGAAGTTTCATTCTGAGATAATAGGATATTTTACCACCTAATGCTTAAAATGCCTATCTCCTTCCTCTTTGGCTAACTAAACTCCTAGTGTAGGGAAAATGAAAGCTATTGGGTTTGTAGGATTGTGGTATTCCACTGGCCCCCTTAATATATTGTATGTCTGCAGATCTTTCATACTTAGTGAAATAAATCACATTTCCTTTAGGAAAGGGAGTAGCTCCTCAAACATCTGATTGGAATGAACAATATTGTTCCCAAAATAATATATACCCAAATGATATCCAATTCGCTGTAATGAAGCAGATTCAGTCCTGAGCAGTAGTAGCCAAAGTAAATGCATCTTACATTGAATGTAACAACACTTGTCAATAATGAACACCACATTGTAGTGTATGATTCTGTGATTCTGCATTCTCACGTTAAGGAGCTCTTGATCACAACTGCAGGAAAAATGACTTGTTTAATTTTGGTTTTAGTCTTTAAAAAAAGCTTGTCTGCCCTCCTGTCCATTCACTATTTTGGAGAGTTTTTTCTTCATTGTGTTAAAGGAAACTCATGTTTAAGTTTAATCTGTATCTTTCTCAGTTATTGGCTATCTCAAATATTTTTTTTCAATGACTGTAGGATTGTTTGGGTTACAAGTTCTCTTGCATTCTTACATTTTTGTTTTACTGAAAAGCACTTTGCTAGTGTATTCCATGCACTTTCTTCCCTCTCCCTAAGAAAGGGATTTGCTCAGAAAGGGGGAGAGCTTTTGTACTCCACTTTTTTTCTTAATCCTACTTCTCTTCCCTACTGTGTTGTGCAGGTGACTTGGTTTTGGGCATCTGAGCAGTACCACATCTCTTCCAGCTCTTCCAAAGCTGGAGAGGAGCTGTATCATGATGCAGCAAGGAGGAGTACAGGTGTCATGTCTGTGTTCCCCTTTCCCAATCTCTTACTCCTTTTCTGTTCCATTCCACTGTCTGACGAGCTCACCTCTTTCCACAGCCTCCCACCCGAACATTAAATAACTTAATGCAAAACCTGTTTCAAACTACTCTAAAACTCATAACATTTCTTGTCCCTGTGTTCATGATGCTGCTAATTATATCTCTTCATGAGCATTTCTTTGTACTGACTACTGCATTAGTAAATTTTTCAGGTTTAGAAAATCTGTATGCATTTGAGATATTTAAGTCAGGTATGAATGGGTGTGTTGATTCTTGAACAACCCGATGAGAAAGAAAAAGTTCTATAAATTAAATGGTCATTTATTATTCACATTGGCTTACCGAGGGTTTTGTTGGGTCTCATTTGTTCTTGAAAGACTATAAAAAAATAGTAAGTTGTTATGGAAATGTTTTTTAACTTTTATCCAGTCAAACAAAAGCCCAGTCCTTGTGTCCAGTCTACAGCCTTCAGAATCATGGGAGATACTCTGTATTCATGGGGATTGGAAGTCTAAGTTTGGAATAATGATCAAGTCACAGAAATGCCTTTTTTTTTTTTTAATGTTGGGCTGTGGACTTAAAATACTCTGTGAAATTTAGCTAGAGCAAAGTGCAGCCATTTGATTTGCTGAACAGGGATTCTGTAAGGAAGGACATAATGCTTGACTGAAGCAAAGCACAGACGGTATTACTTAGCTTCAATTCTTTCAAGTTTGGATGCAGGTGAAGCAGTTAAAAAGACTGCCCTTGGGTGTCTTTTGTATGGCCTACTGTCTACTCCAAATGGACACTGTTTGAAATACTTGAGCTGTAGTACCTATCCTGGACACAGGATTTGGGCTAGGAGAACTCACTAATCAATCTGGGTCCTGCACTTGCAATAGAAGCAGGAAAGAATATGAGGCCTGTAGTACCATAAATGATGGGTTTTGGTTTAACACAGGCAATGTGTTCTGCAGTGTTTGCAAAGCTCTATTCCATGTGGGTAGCCCAGAGTTTACAAGACAGATGCAGGAAGATAGGAAATTCATTAGTGGAGATAACTCAGCACTTGTTGTAATTGGTTCTACATCTTCTGAGGTTTCTTTAGTAATATTTGTTTTTATTGAAATATTATATAGCAAACAGCAGATAAATTATATGAAGCAAATTAAACAGGCAGAAAAGTTAGTTGGCCAAATTTAGCTTTAAATTTAGATTTAAAACAGATTTAAAACATAGAGGGAAAATCATTTCATCTTCAAGAAAGCTTTTTTTTTTTTTTTTTTTTTGGGGGGGGGGGGGGGGTTGGTGACTGGTAAAACAGTCCTTCAGAGTGAGGAAACTGCACCAGCACTGCCAGAATTAGGCTCTCAGTTTAAATATGGTGAATGTTCTTATTTGCACTTCTTAGCCCATTCAGTTCTCTCAAGCAGGTATGAATCACTGCCTCAATGGTTTAACCTTCCAAGACAGTCTGCTTGTCAGTAGACATGCCAAGTAGTTTTAGCAGTTGCCAGCAGTAACATCTGAACCGTGCTGTGGCACAAACTGTCTAGTCAGTATAAGAACGTGTCTCCAGCAGCATACCTTGCTGCACTAAAATGAAATTTGCTTATGGGTTATAGTTCAATTACAAAGGAGGCCATTCTTTTTTATTTGTAATGTTTGCCTTACCGTATATGTCTGCTGTTACACTGCTTTCATGTATTCACATTTCAGCCCTAGTAAAAGCCTGAAATATTACAAACAGCTAACAAAACAAGAAAGACAGTTTTGGTGTTTGATTACTTAATCTAAAGGGAGAGAGACCTGACAAGTGGAACAACTGATAGGAAATAACCATATCATACACACAGGGTACTCCTGCTAGGGTGCATTGCCTTCCCACATCCTTCAGTATCATTACAAGTGGGCCAATGTTTCTCTGTCATCTGTTCTTCTCTGTTTCTGAAACATAAACATTATTTCTTCCCAAAATATAATCCCTAAAGGTAGGATTTATTTAATCTAATATCAGTTATCCATAAATTAGGTATCTTTGCTAAGCTGGTTGTATAGATTTTCTCTATAGTCAATGAGGAAAGACAAATTGGGGCAATTTGTCTCTTTTACTGAGATCTTTACTCATATCAGCTTCTCTATGGAGGTGTCTGTGTTTTCTCTCCACTATAGCACAGAAGACCCAAGCAACTAGATTAAATTTTGGAAAGAGAGGAATAGCACCCCCAGCCTTACAACATGTACCTGTAATTTCCTAGGATCTCTGTGACTATTGCAAAGGCTGTTATCCATTCTCTCAATATTCCCGCCAGTATAACACTGGCTCTTATGCTAATTGAATTAAAAGATATATATATATATATATATATATATATCTAGTGTCAAAATGATCATTTCATCTAAATGCTGCTTGTGTTCCTGGTGACAACCAAGGAAAGCAGTTTTATAAATTTAAAATAAGAGATCTGATGTCACTTGCCATGTGCCCATGGGCAACTTTGGAAAGGCTTAAGTCGCACTGGAAGATAAGCTTGCTCTGTATTCTTTATACATGTACTTACATTATAATATTTTTACTGTTGGTGGAGTAAACATTTTATTTCTGAAACACCGTAATTGTTAAGTTATTCTAGACAGATGAAAGCAAATGCAATGGACTGTAGCTAATCGAGAAACCATTGGAATATGTGCAGAAATAAGGCACTGATAGACAAAAGGGGAGGCACCCATCATTCTAGTTAAGTAGCAGCAAGACATTTGTCCTCAGATCTTTAATTTAATCATGTTCTCAATTTCTCTGCCAAATTATGATTCCTATTTTTAACCATCAATTTGTCATCACTTATTGCTGATCCTCTCCACTACATGAGTACATTCTCCCATAGCTTCTGCTAGCAAAATTGTTTACTTATAAGTCCTGGAAATATGTGTACTGCTTGTACTCACACTCACTCTTCCTACATTCCCAAACACATATACATGGGACACATATAATGTACAAGTTTAGTGGTTTTACATAGTAACAGGTTTGTACAAGAAGCAGACCTCTATTAATAGATAACAGAGAAGGAAAAGAGATTTTCTGTCTTTTGGCTTTATTACAAAATGTTTACTGGAAGTTGAGTTTTCTTTTTTACCAGAATTTGGTACACAAAAAGTATGAATGGTCTATTTTGGAATTCGTAACAGTGAGAACCAAACAATGAAAAAGGTCAAAAATCTGTACTGAAGTTATTGATATTCCTGGGAAATTATGTGTTTTATTTATTTATTTACCTATGGCATTTTACAAATATATTAAAATCTTACCTTGAAATTCCAGGGCTTGACATCAATCATGCTAGCTATCCCAGCCTGACTACAGTGCAATTGCTTTGTTTATACTATAAAGTATGTTAAGCAAGTAATCCATACTGTTGCTAGAGGGAAAAGTGTAATTGATTAAAAGACCAAGAAAACAATCATGATTAGGAAGCAGAGGAGCAAAATCAAGGCAAAGTCTGCATCACAAAATAACTACAGGATAGAGGTATGACTTGAGGTAATGAAAGAGGATTGACTTGAGGTAATGAAAAATGACAGATTTTCCGGTATGGTAAGAGAGAATGAGGGCTGAATGACTTTTAGAGAAAAAATAGTGCTGGAATTTTAACTCTTATTGAGAAGACTGACCGTAGAAAATGAAAAGCCTTGGCACTTAAAGCAAATTTAAATGTTAAAGAAAATTTAAAAACATTTATCTGAAAAAGGTGTCAAAATATGAAATGAAAGTCCAACACCAGCCTTCCTGGCAATTAACATGAGATTCTAATTATCAGATGAAAGAGTGATTTTTGCTATTATTATTATTTTTTTTTTAACGATGATTTTTGCTCTGAAAATTACATTTTTCCAACCATCTTACCTTGTTTTTTGTGGTGCTTTTCCATGAAAGTGAGGAAGCTTTCAGCTACTTTCAGTAGGTAAAATATACATGACTTCCCCCTTCTCATTACCTCTTATTTCTAAAATAATGCGCCTCAAAATCCATCTTGTTAACAATGAGATCCTTACATAACTACATTTCTTTTTTGAATTTCCCTGTGACTGATGTTTTTTCTTGCTAATCTAAGGTTTTGGAGTTTTTATTTTAAGTGTGTTTTAGTGTTCATTCCCCAGAGCTCTTCTGAGATACATGTTCTTCATTGTTATACTTTGGATTTGGAAACTGCACTCGTAATTTGCACTCGTCATCACACTTGTGATGGCCCAAGACAGAGTTCTTTAGGGTTGAGTTTTATCTGGAGAGGAACAGCAAAAGTGATCCTATAAGGGAAAGCAAAACATGAAGGGCAAACAGCAACATAGGGGCTTTTGTAAGAGCATGTGATCCATGGCCACTGACACATGGAAACACTGAAATGAAGCTGGAAACACTGAAATGTAGCTGGGAATTGTAAGTTCAGTGTTATGAACAGTTCTCTCTCTCCAGGACAGTAGTCATAAATAGGAAATGACATTGGTACTTTCTTTGATTTTCCTTCAAGGAGATACACTCAATGCACCTTCAAGACAAGATATCTCTGTCACACAAAGATCCACACAACGATTGAGGTGAACTGTAGTTTCCTACCTCCATTTTAGGATTTTTCCAATGGGAAAAATTCATCCTTGACTTGCTGTTCTGTCATCACTACCCTTACACAGACCATCTACCCATTACAAGACATTTCTGCTCAATTATGAGACCTGTATTTAAGTAACTGAATAGAGTCCCAAATGCTTAAATTTTCATTACTTGTTTGTGAGTGCACCAGACTGTAGATGCCAAAATGTAATGCCTGCAAATGAACTGCATTTCTAAGCTCTCATTATAATCAAACCACATTTAATTACTATTGCCATTAGCATCAGGAGAGTAGGATATGATTTGACAGAACTTTTTTCAGAAAACAAGACTGATGATTATAATAGTTTCCTAATTGATTTGTGGAAGCCAAATACTTCTATTAGCAGGCATAGGGAGGAGAGTTTTAGTAATTCATCTTATTTGAGAGCAGTGCAATTATTTAGTAAGAAATCTTTTCCAAACTGCATACAGATGTCAGACCTGGGGTTTTCATTAAAGTAACGGATGTAGCACCATTTAAATGAAGTTGAATATGTTAATCCTAAACAACAGTGACTTTGGGTTTATTTAGCTCATGAAACCTTTTTTTTTTTTTTCATCCTCACTTTGTTCCCATTTGTTTGAATTTTAAGTGGTAGGTTTTAATCAGAACATGTTTATGTATTTTAGGATGTTTATATTAAACCATGTAGTGCTTCAAGCAACTCTGCGGGACAAAGGTACTCTGTACATCAGTTTATTTTTACTGCTGGTCAGATGATATTCTGTGACATGACAGTACACCTCATACTTGCCAAAACATTGTAGAAAGGTAATGCCTGAAGGCGGGATAAAAAATGTTATTTAAAAGAATCCTCAGATCATATCTGTAAGAGACTTGCATGAGGAAAAATATTTTTCTGTCACAGAGGGTAATTAATAACATCTGTAAGAAGTATGCCCAACAAAGTAGAGTGTGTTGTTTTTTTTTTTTTTCTTTTTTTTCTTTTTTTAAATTGGACTTGTTCCTGTGTCCATAAGAAAATACCACAGGAAAGAAACTTACAGTTGGCTATTCATGTAATATAATACCTCTTGCAGCTTTTGGTCTAGATACGTGCTCTGTCAGAAGCAGGAAGTCTCCTGGATGCTCTATAGTGCCTGAAGCATTTTTGAAATCTGCATTCAAGTGAAAGAATGTAAGTATAGTATAGTTATTGAGGTGACAACTTAGGCACTTCCTTGCTTTGACAGAATTACTCTCAAAGAGCATGGATAAGCAAACCAAAGAGGCTACCTGGAAGGATGAATGCAACGGGCTCACTTCGAGCCAGCTCTGAGCAAGATGACTGGCAGTTTTGAAATAAGACCCCTCTGAAGACCTGTCACACCATCCTTGTGGGTCTCAGGAACTTCTGTGTTGGTGTCAGCTTCTGCAGAACTACTTGCAGGACACTCCTTGTAACTTTGCTCTATGTCCTGTGCAAGGTGCAGCACACTGCACACAGAGGAGTAAACTATTGTGTAAGGCTGTAGTCTGACAGCCTTACTTAAAAGACATATACTAGGACCTCTACACAGCTAATAGCTTGAAATAAGCAAAACTTTCTGAGCAGCAATCCAAACCAGCCAGCAGAGCTACCTCCTCTAATCTGTCCTAGTTTAGGTGACTTCATCTGGTTTCTCTGGGTAATTTATCACTTGGACATTACTGCAATTCTTTGCAGTTGTCATTGATGCCTGCAAGTGGTATGAGCTCAGAATCCTCCTTTGTGTATTGCTTAAACAACTTGTGTTTTTCCTGCATCTTATACGCTCCAGACTTCCTTGCTGTATTTGCTGTGGTTGCTGGTTAGTACCTGAGATGCGGCCCTCAGCTGTGCTCTCTTTGTTCTCTCTGCTTTTCTATCCTGCAGCACAAAATGAAACCATTTAACTCAGACCCTGCCCCATCCCTCTGGCAGATGGTGAGACCCAGTAGACCATTCTATTCCTGAGTTATCTTCTAAAGGATGCAGGCAATCATTTGTTGTATATAGGTGACATTTCACTTCCATGTTAAAAGGTCAGGATAGGGCACAGTCATCACTGCTAAACATACTCAGGCTCTACATCCAACATGAACTACCTCTTTTAATTGCTAGCTTATTCCCTGGATTTGTACTGGTCTGATCCAGATAACCATCTCCAAGACACATCTTCAAGAGATTACTCCTAAACCAGTTTGAGGTAAGCATGCTGGTGCCACCTGGCCTTCAGGCCACCTGAGTGGTGGTGGCACACTTTGTTGAGAGGTGCAGACATAGCCTCAGGGTCTGTGATAAAGGAGAGAGATTTTTTTTGATCAGTGACTCTTCCCAAGATGAACCGATTAAAGGTAAGATTTCATATGCCAGAGCTGCTTTTCCAAGATAAAACCTAATAACTACAATCTTTTTGTCAGGCCTTGTTGGCAGCAGCAAAGGCTTCTAGAGGTCTCTTTACTAAAGCAGACAAGTATTCACCTAGAAATCTGGGAAAATAAGCCTAGTTTATCTGAACAAAGACTTCTGCGGTTGTATGTTATGAACCAAACAAATGAATAGATTATTAAACAATGCTCTATTGAGCATTGAGAAGGAGGAAAGAAGAAGCAAAGAAGCAGAAAAAATGTACAGCTCCTCCCACAGAGTACACAGCTACTAGCTTGAGTCTTTTTCTAGCAAGAGATTGTTTAGAGTTTTGTCTACTTACTTCTGGCTATGTCTCAGTCTCTGCTTGACCATACAGGCAATCAACCAGTTTAGGATGAAGGATTAGGAGGCCTTTTACTAGGGTTGCAGTTACATAGCTATTTCTATTTGTATGATTTTTATAAATAAATGTACAGCATGAAACGTAAGTAAAACACATTTAGGCACATTCACCTCTTCACTCCCCCAGCTTCCCCTTTTTTCTCTCTATGCCATCAAGGTGACATATGTATGAGGGCTTCCATTTTAGGCAGGTTGATCTCCTTTGCTCTCCTTAAACAACATGTACGGAGCTTACTTCAAAATATTTGTAATCAACATATTGTATAAACTGTTGTGTAGTCATGTGTTAAGCTTAATAATTTTTCAGCTTGTCTCTGACATGCATTTTACTGGAAGGTCTCTTGAAATAATAAAACAGGTGTTAATAGGAAATTTTAAGTGGCTGTGTTTTATACTATTATAGATCTTGGATTTAGCTGTCTAAACTATAAACATTGCCTAATCGAGACTGTCACCTGAAAAAAAAAAAAAAAAGGCAAGCTGAAGGGCTCTTATCTCCTCTCCTGAAATTGGAGATATCAGCATTTGTACACTGTCAGTTTCACAGAAATGTGGGACAAACATATCTAAGTCCTTTCCAGGTTTACAGGGCTGAGTATAGCTACCTTATGAATAGAAAGAGCATGATGTTTGGGAAATTTGGTCAATTATCATATGATTAGAATGCATGACATGAGACACATTAAATGGGACTTGTTTCTCCATCTCTGTTTTCTGATCATTGATCTATGTCATGTGCAGACATGGTGTTTCAAGTCAAGGAATTGCTGAGAAGTCCGTGATCATCAGATCATACTGCATTATAGCTGTATTCATACTTTCACAAAACTCTGGCATCAGCTTCTATCATCATTAAAGGCATTGTAGTTCTCCCTGTTTTCTGAAACAAATATCTGAAAGTGATGACATGTATTTAGTTTTTATTTTAACTGTGGTAATTTTTTTCAGTCACTGTTGTGTTATAGATAAAGGACACTAACAGTAACTTATTTGTATCCAAACAACACAAAATACTGATGTTTAATAAACTGTGGCCCACTTGCAAAATTATTAACAAGAATAGTTATTTACTAGTAATATATTCTAGTAATGCCACTAGAGGAAAGAGCAACTAAGAGTCCAGAGAAGAGTACATTTTTTCTTGGCCAATCTAAACAAATCTAATCCTGTTTTGCTCCAAGGGAACAATTTCTTCCTGTGCCACCAATAGGAGGTCTTTTGCTTGACTTGGCTTGTTTTGTTGGCATATACAGCAAATCCTGACAGTTTCCTCAATATCTCTGTTCAGCTGAGCCAATATAAAGCATTTCTGGTTCTCTTCTTAGGTTCTTCAATCCTTACATGACCTGTATGGTGGTTTTTTTGTTTGTTTGTTTGTTTTGTGTATGTGTGTGAAAGGTACTGCAAGAGTGTAGAAATTATGTTTCTTCTGTCCTTAAGCCAAAATTGTATGTAGATTTGAAAGACCTCTTGAACTGGCTGGTTGGACAACCCCTTACAAACAGTTTCTGTTATTTATACATTTTTTACCCTTAACTAGTACTAATCATTTTTGTTCATCCTCTGCATAGGCAATTGATGCTTGAGTTGAATTGATGCTAGATCACAAGGGCTAAAAGGACATACTGGACTGAGGTGACAAAGGGACACAGCATTCCCAGTTTATATTAAAATGAGGGCTGAGTAGAAGTCACTGTGTTTTAAACACATTGTGATATGTCTGATACCTTAAAGTGCATCACTGCCCATCCAGATGGTAATTTGGACAGTAATTAAATGTCTTTCTTCATCTATCATAAAAGTTTTAAAACTTACAAAAGAAGCAGCAGACCTGAGCAAGTCAAGAAAGTAAAGTTGGCAGAGCTTCTGCAGAAATAGTGGAAGATGAAAACAAAAACAGGGATGATTTTAATAGCTTATTTCATCTGTATTGACTCTATAGTCAATCATGTCTACAGATTTACTCCCACCTTTTGTTTTTTCCCATCTACCTTTTTCCTCTTAGAACATCATAGAAAAGATTTAAGCAACAAATAAAGCCAATAATAGCAAAGCCAATTTTGCTACATGGTTTGCTGTGTTTGTATGTTCTTCCTTTCTTCTACACTTTGTCTTTCTTGTGTATATATTTTATGATTTCTTTGGTCCTGAGACTTTCGCTGGTTGTATGT
This sequence comes from Anas acuta, assembly GCF_963932015.1. NCBI lineage: Eukaryota > Metazoa > Chordata > Aves > Anseriformes > Anatidae > Anas > Anas acuta. Next base: position 44,352,925 of record NC_088979.1, read on the forward strand.
TTATACTGTCAATGCCTAGCACAATGGATGCCTATTGAGTTGTCCTGTACCTGATGCATAAAAAATATAGCAATAACTGAAGTAATTTTTTATTTCTTAATGGTTCTTATGGCATACTGTGAGCTTCTCACCAGTCTGCACAGTATATGCATATCAAATATATGCATATCAACATCAGAGTTTGGGGGAGAAAGAACAAAGTCAGAGACTGTGATGCCACTGGGGAAGCAGCACTTGGCCATTTGTTGGACACTGGTAATTGGTTTCTTTGATATGGGTTCTTGTGTTTTGATACACAAAGTAACACTGAAGACTATCATTAACTCATGTCTTACTTGAATACTCTGGCCTTGAAAAACATACTACAGAACAGGAGTTCATGTTTAAGTCTACAAACAGCCACATCTTTGAAAATTTGTCCATGACATAGACTGTCGTTAAAAGATTGTAGTTGCATGCTATGTACATTATTCATCACATTGTGTCTTGCTGCATAGTGAATAATTTACCACAAGGAAGAGTACTGTACATGAAAAGTAATCTGAAAGTTAGCCCATGCTGTCTGCTTTATATATACAATTGATCATATACATAGTAAAGACAGAGAAAAGAAACATATGTTCAGTCTTTGAAGAACTTTCAAGGTTTGCATTTCACCATCACAGTTTCCCTCAGTGATTCATTTGGACTGTACATTGGTCTTCTAAGTCACATGATCTTTTTCCCCTACAGTTGTGTGAAGATATGCTAACATAAATATAAGCTAGAATCCCAGAACAATAGAGTAATTTAAATTCCAAGAAACCTCAGTAAAACCGTCTGGTTGAAGCAGGCTTAATGGACAGGTTGCTTAGGATCTTGTCCAGTTGAGTTTTAAGTAACTCCAGTTCTCTTTATGACTCTTTAAGCTCTTCCTTGGACTTGCTGCGTAATTTATCCATTGCTGTTGCTGTTGGTGTTGTTAGTGACAGTGATATGGCCTTGACTGGGAAGAATACTTCAAGTTTCTTCATGCCTCATGTGTTGGAGCAAAGATGTCTAGCATAGGAAAATAGACCCACGCAAGATGGACCTTTCTCTTCTCAGAAGCTGACATCAAATTAGGCTGTTTTGACTGGGACATTAACTTTTATCTTGCTTTGTCAGGGAGACAACCACAGTCCCTGTTGACTGGCAAGTCTGGATTAGTTGAGTTGCTAAGACACTAGCCATCATACTTGAGGAGTCATAGCAGTCTGGTGAGGTTCCCACTGACTGGAAGTGGGGAAACATAAATGTCATTTTTAGAAAAGGAAAAAAGTAAGACCTGGGGAACTACAGGCCAGTCAGTCTCACCTGTGTGCATGGCAAGATCACAGAGCTGATCTTCCTGTAAACCATGCTAAGGCACATGGAAAATAAGGTGATCAGCAACAGCCAATATGACTTCAGTAAGGGCAAATCATGGTATACAGATCTGGTGGCCTTCTATGATGGGGTACAACATTTGTGCACAGGGGAAGAGCAACTGATGTCATCTGCCTGGACTTGTGCAAAGCATTTGACACTGTCCCACATGACATCCTTGTCTCTAATTGGAGAGACATGGCTTTGACAAATGGGCCATTCGGTGGGTACAGAATTGGCTGTGTGGTCACACTCAAAGAGTGTGGTCAATTGTTTGATGTACAAGTGGTGAGCCATGATGAGTGATGCTCCTCAGGGGCAAGTATTGGGGCTGGTATTGTTTAACATTTTTGTCAGTGATATGGACAGTGAAACTGAGTGCTCCCTCAGCAGCTCTGACAATGACACCAAGCTATGAGATGTACTTGACATTCTGGAGGGAAGGGATGGACAAGCCTGAGAGGTTGGTCTGCGAGAACCTCTAGAAGTTCAACAAGGCCAAGTGCAAGGTCCTGCATCTGGGCTGGGGCAATCCTAAACAAAAATACAGAGAATAGATTGAGGGCAGCTTTGACGAGAAAGACCTGGGGGTGTTGCTTGATGAGAAGCTCAACATGAGCTGGCAATGTGTGCTTGCAGCACAGAAAGCCAACCATATCCTGAGGTGCATCAAAAGCAGCATGGCCAGCATGGCCAGCAGGTTGAGGGAGATGATTCTCCTGCTCTACTCTGCTCTCATGTGGCCCCAGCTGAAGTACTGGAGCTCTGGAGCTTGATTTGACAGGGGTGCAGAGCCAGTTCTAGTGGTGTTTCACTGTTTACCAGTAACAAGGTAACTTGTAACTATTTACCAGTAACAAGGTAACAAGTAACACCTGCATTCAGCTCTGGGGCCCCAGCACAGGAAGGATGTGGACCTATTAGAACAAGTCCAGAGAAGGGCCATGAGGATAATCAAGGGTTAGAGCACCTCTCCTATAAGGACACACTAAGGGAGTTGGGGTTGTTCAGCCTGGAGAAGATAAGGCTCTGAGAGACCTTACAGCAGCCTTCCAGTACATAAAGGGGGCCTACAAAAAAGCAGGAGAGGGTATGTAGTGATAGGACAAGTCATAATAACTTTAAAAGAGGGTAGGTATAGATTAAATGTAAGGATGAAGCTTTTTCCCTCAGAGGGTGGTGAGGCACTGGAACAGGCTGCCCAGAGAAGCTGTGGATGCCCCATCCCTGGAAGCGTTCTAGACCAAGTTGGATGGGGCTTTGAGCAACTTGGTCTGGTCGGAGGATTCCCTGCCCATGGGGGGAGGAGGTTGGAACTAGATGGTCCCTTCTAACTCAAACCATTCTATGATTCTGTTTTGTGGTTCAATTGCATTACTGTGGTTTTGACCCCTCTGAACCAGTAAGTGTATCTTCCCACTGTACATGTAAGATACTAAAGGGACACAGTCCACCAAATTTCCCAGTGTCAGCACCTACAATATGTGAATTGGTGGGGGCATCACTACTTGATCCTGCAGAGCCTTGCTGCTCATTGTGGAGATTCATGAATGCCATGATCATGTGCCTGTTCAGTTCTTGGTTCCTCACCACTGTTGCTATCATCACTGAAGGCTAATCCTGTGTGATGTTGCACAGCTAGATATTGGGGTGTCTGGAGACTCTGAGACACAGACCTAGCTGTTAGACTCTGGCACTTCTGTGTAGGGTTGGCCTGAGCATGGAGGAGCATACTGTAAGGTTAGTTCTCCATGCAACTTGTGCATATTTTGGAAATAGTGAAACATCCCTCAAATTCCAGATTCTTCCTAATTTCCCTCAAAATCCAGATTCTTTCTTTGGCCTCAGATGATATTTTTCTGATTTTGAACTGGTGAAACCATAAATGTTGATCTCCTCTTTACCCTAACTGACACTTCTTTAAATGCTGTTTAGCATCATACTCATTCAGCTGTGGACACAAATGAGATAACTGCCTCACAATCTAACATAGGAATGTTTTATAGCATGTTGCCAAGGCTAAAACATATCATTTTTGTCTGTAGCATGAGAATCAGGAAGGGCACACAAGGCTGTGATGCCTGTGGGCTGAAGAAGTCAGATCTGCCAACATTTATTTTTGTATTAGGAATGAAACCTTGGCATGCAATGTTTTCCAGTTCATGCCTGCATTTATTTATTTATCTATATATCTATTTATTTATTTATTTATTTTTGTCAAGGCTGCTATTTAGGCTCCCCCCAACCTCCAACACCACTCACCACCCGACAGTGGAATTTTGGGTGATAAATAACATGTGTGTAGCCAAGAAGATCAAGAAGATCAAGAGCATGACACATGGACAAAGGAACACGAAAATATAGATATGACACTGTTTGGAATTCTGCAGTGGCCAGGACTCCTTTATACAGAGTGCTTCTCAAGCAAATACGGGAAACAGATCCCATTCCAAATGGCCTAAGACAAGATCTAACAGAAGGATATAAAAAGATGTGGAAATGGGAGAGAACTATAACAGCATTATCCAGCATAAAAAACATGGTTGCTATCTATTTCCCTCACCATGCAAAAGACCAAGGAAAATTTCATACTAATTCATTCACAGACCAATGCTCAGAGTACATCCTGTGTAAGGCTGTCATGCAGAGATATTTTTGGAAGAAGACCACAAGTGAACATTTCAAGCTGCTGTCAGTGCAGAAGCACTGGGCGATAAATGAAAAATGTTGAGAACTTGTCTGCAGGGGCATCATCTGTCCTGGCAGAGAAAGAGCACTTCAAATGAAAATGTAGTAGTAACTGCATGCAGCAGTGATAAATACAAGACAGAAGGATATAGAGAAGGACAGAGTTGTGAAGAGCCAAAAAATGAAAAGTTTATATTTATGCCATGAAAAAAAAAAAGAGAAAAAAAAAAGAAAGAAAGAAAACAAAGATTTGTTTAAAGGGTCTTGAAGAAAACAGAAAACCTATTTCCTGATTACAAATTACTAACTTCAACCATTCCTGAATATTAGTCCAGGACAATCCACCTCCCTTCATGAATGTGAATTACTGTCAAAATTCAGCATCAAATACCAAATGGGTTAACTTATCTGCTTAAACCAACAAATAAATCATCCTACAAGAAGCTCTTTCAACTACTGTTTTTTTGGAGTGACTCCCAATAATATTAATGACATGAGTTCTTTCAACTTGAGTCTTTTGGAATGGCTCCCAATAAAGTTAATGACATGAAGCTCTTTCAACTAGTGTCCATTCATTTTGGAATGTGTCCCTGTAATATTAATGCCATTCCTTCAACTCATTCATCATTGTAACATCATAGTATTTGCACATTCATTTTCCTATATATTGAACTACTTCTCCTTGTAATAAACTAACATTTTAGGTAATTAAATGGCATTTTGATCTAAATATATATCCAATATTAATATATGCAGTGTTTATAGCCAGACACAGAGAACTGAATTAGTGAAACAAACAAAAAAATGCACTAAACTGGAAATACTGCAATTTGCAAATGCAGTATATGCTTTAATTAACAACTTTATTATAGGATAACTTCAGGCATGCAAAAAATAATGCAATGAAGATATGTTTTATTATTTACTCAGTAGAGCTGTCAAGCTAATTGACATAAAAAAAGGTGTGACTTCATTATGTGTCTATATAGAAATGAGTCATAAAAAGACAATGTATCTTTTAACCTTTTAAAGTACCTGTTTCTGGAATGCCAACATTGTTATGAAGCATATTTATTCTCTGATGTATTTTTTCATGTTTCAGACAATGAAATTGAGTCTTTTGGAATAGCTTGTCCAGACTGAATTGGATCTGAAGGTTTCTGTGCCCAACAGTAACATAACTTTTTACACTCTCTGTCTAAATTACTTCTACTGAGAAAAGACTGTTTGTTTGTCTGGATGACAATTAGGATTTTAATGACATATCCCAAACTGACTCAGACCAGGTTTCTCCTACACCTCTCCTTTTTTTTTTTTTTTTTTTTTTTTCCCTTCTCCTTTTTCCTCCCTTTTCCCTTTTTTTCCTTTCTCTCCCTCTCTTTCTCTCTCGATGTTCAGAAATTTGAAACAAGTGTAAAAGAAGATGTTTGGATGCCTAATATATACTCAGGCTGTGTGCCATATAATTTTTTGTTTTCTTGTCTGTTTCATCCTTCTTTCTCACACAATTACTGACTTCCAGAAAAAATAAAGGGGTAGGGGGAATAAATATTTACTGTGTATCCTGCTCAGGAATATTTATAATAGCCTTGGGTGTCTCATGAGTGGAAATAAAGAACATCTTTTCCTGTCAAACTTTGAACTGTCAGAGAGTTCTTATATGCAGAGAGAGGAATGTCAGCTTTGTGACAAGTTTTCTGAATATAAATCTTCCTAGAAACAAGTGCTGTTGACAACACATTTTCCTTGTCATGCCACAATTCCAGTTCTCTCTGTAGAGATTTTCCACCATCTTCTTTCTAGATAGAGTAAAACTAAGTATGTTTCCTATATAAGTGGAGAGCTGAAGGAAGAAGGCAACAAGATAAGATTCAGATAAGATTTCACTCCTCTGCTGGCCTACAGAAAAACCAACATGTTTACCATGAATAGGATAAGAAACTGAATCTTTTTCTTCATAATACTAAGGACATAAAGGGCATGTGGAGGGAAAAAAAGAACTCAAGCATTTGATGGGTTTGGGCCTGCAGGGAGAAGAAACATATGAACAACACATCTTGGTGTATTCCACTTACAGGTAAGTAACTTAACCACCTTTGTGTTTCCTATGTCAGACAAAAGTCAGTGGTAAAAGTATACAAAAACAGAAAGTGTGTTACTCCCCCCAAATAAGATAGCACTATAGGAAATACTTCTATGAAATAGATTTTCTTTGACACTGATGAAACTTTCAATGTTTCTATGGTGAAGACAATTTTTTTTTTTTTTGCCATCTCCCAGTGTAAAACATGAAATACCGGAAAGTTGAATGACATGGCAATCTAAGAGGTTCATAGCTCATTCAGGAATAGATACTATGGAGCATCTCCTATATGTATACCTAATAAGTAATCCATCCTTAAAACATATAAACCCTTAAGCACCAAATACCAGACCCATATCTACTCTTCACAGGTATTATTTCACTACCTTGGAGGAAGCACTTTATAGGAGCTGAGCATCAGCCTCTTTTTCTTCATATTGTCTGAGGGCATACAACTGTCATTTGTTTATCTAGACAGTTGTTTTTAGAAGCTATATGTAATCCAGTGGTATGGAATCCTGAATAAGATATTTTATTGGTAGAAATTGCTGGATTGTTTAAGAACATGGAAAAGTCATGTAGGGCTTTTAACCTTGAGGTCGCTGTTTTGTGTTTGGTCCAGCCTGATAAGAAACCAAAAACATTGTCTGTACGTTCTCATGCAACTCTTCCAAACAAGCATTTCCTAAAGTATTAGAGGGAGGTCATTGCTGTTGTTTTTCCTTCTTTTTCCTGATTTCTCTTCTGAGTTCAGACTTGAACATTCTGCCTGGTATGTTGATCTGCCTCTGCTTTAGAAATACAGCAGGGTTTCTTAATGAGATTTTCGGTCTGTAATAAGAATGTTTCTGCTTCCCACATACATATTGTATATGAATAGTACTTTACTTCATGATTGCCCCATTGAAATCACTCAGGCTTTAAATGGAGTCTCAGCTAGACATTGTTCAATGTGAGAAGCCTTTTGTTCAGGCTATATGTTCTGGTTTTATTTCACACAGATTAAGGCACCAAGAAAGAAAAGCCTGAATTTGTCACATGTACCAATTTATCTGCAATAACAATGCATTTGTAAAGTTTTGCTTAATGTATTTTGGGAAAGGATATAATTTGGGATTAAGCTCAGCTGCAGAAAGTCACTCTCAGTGTCAAATTAAAATATTCACACAGGGATTTGGAATGCATTTAGGTTAAGTTTCAAGGTTAAAGAGAGAAATTAAGAATATCTACAATCTGTATCTGACATCCTTTGAAAACATCCAACTATAAAAGACTTGCACTGCAGAGTTTCCTGAGCACAAAACATGCTTAGAAGTCTCCTGCTCTAGACATGTGGGAACCTCAGCTCCAGCAGTTTCCTCTGATCAGGGCTGATTTACAGTGATCAGACTGGTAAACACATAAGACACTAATTTAACACCAAAAATGGGGTGATACTTCCTGAAGACTCCTTGAGGTTCTGGGGTTTGGTCCTCTGTTCCTGCCATCTTCTTATGCTTCAGAAGGCTTCCTCTCTGTTCTCTGTATTACTTGGGATAGTCACTGGTACAGGAATGATCCAATGCTAAGCCTTTCTTATTAGCTACACATTAATTGCTCAGGGTCTCAGACTGTCTACAATAGGCCAGTTCCCTACAAGCCCATTTGTCTTCAATGTTTTTATTAATAATCTGGATGCAGGTCTTGAAATCACACTAAGCTGATTATCAAATCACACATTTCACACATTTGCTGATTATACTAAATAATCTAGGGTAGAGTGGCCTTGCTGAAAGTTCTTGACAAATTAGAGGGCTGGACAACCAACCATAATATGAAGTTTAACAGGAGCAAGTACCAGTTTCTGCACCTGGGATGGAGCAACCCTGGCTATATGTACAGACCAGGGGATGAGAGGCTGGAGAACAACCCCACAGAAAGGGATCTGGGAGTTTTGGTGGACACTAAATTGAACGTGAGCCAGCAGTGTGCCCTGGCAGCCAAAAGGGCCAACTGTGTCCCGGGGTACATCAAATATGGGATTGCTAGCTGGTTGAGTGAAGGGATTGTCCTGTTCTGCTCTGTGCTGGTGTGGCCTCACCTTGAGTGCTCTGTGCAGTTTTGGGTGCCACAATATAAGGAAGAAAGACATAAAACTACTAGACTGTTCAAAGGAGGGCTACAAAGGTGGTGGAGAGTATAGAGGGTAAGACATGAGGAGCGGCTGAGGTCCCTTGGTTTGTTCAGCCTCGAGCAGAGCAGGCTGAGGGGAGGCCTCATGGCGGCCTGCAGCTCCCTCATGAGGGAAGCAGAGGGGCAGGCGCTGAGCTCTGCTCTTTGGGGACAGCAACAGGACCCAAGGGAACGGCATGGAGCTGGAACAGGGGAGGGTCAGGCTGGGCATTAGGAAACAGGCTCCCAAGATGATGGGACCAAGCCTGCCACAGCATTTGGACAATGCTCTCAGACACATGGTCTAATTTGAGATGGCCTTGTGTGGAGCCAGGAGTTGGACTTGATGATCCTTGTGGGTCTTTTCCAACTTGGGACATTCTATGATTTTGTGGTTCTATAGTGAATGATGCCTCAGGGATAATTGTCCTTATCTCTTCTACTACTGTTATTCTGGATGAGATACTTTATTTTTGACATCTGTTGCTTTTGGTTGGCAATAGGCTTTTTTTTTTTTTTTTTTTTAACATCATTTACCTGGCTGCTGAATGACTGTTGGACAATTTTCCACCAGAACTCATCACTTATATTTTTGAACAGGATCCAGCTTAAATTTGAACCTGTTTTTCCTAGACTACATCCAAAATATCAGTAATTGGAGAGACCGGCTACTCCAACCGCTTGTGAGCCCTAATCCAGGAAAAGTATTTGAGGAAGACGTTGTAAGAAGTACCTAGGTCTTCAGTTCAATTTAATTTAATGTCTGGGAAGCAGTGTGGAAACAGTGCTAATGTGTATTAGCTGATGCTAATCTCTGTTAGTCCATTTTTTATCTTCATGCTGCTCAATTGCTCTAAAGCAGCTGGGTATGTCTGAACTACTGTTTTCCTAAGACCATATGAAGGCATTAGCTTTATACTAAATAAAAATGCCAATAGTATTCAGCTGGCCTCCTTTTGTCATTTTGGCAGCTGAGCAGAGGGAAAGCAGAATGAGAAAGAGAATACAACCCTTAGTGTTCAAGCAGTCAAGTGAATGGGATGTGTGTTACTTGTAACTGTTACCAACAATAGGGTACTGTTGATGTTACCAGAATCTCTGATATTTTCAAAGAGATCTGAAAATGACATTTATTTTCAGCAGCAGAAATACATCATTTGAATTACTTGTACTTTCCCACATAGTAAATATTGCTGATACAAAATGGAAATAATCGGCTTCTCATGGGATTTGTAACCACTAACAGTTGAATATTCAAATAAATGTGTTTATGAGCTTTCTAGCATTGGTGGTGTACTGCTGGGATTGTATGTCATAGCTGGAAAGCTATAGTAGACTTAAGCTGGGCATGGGGGAATGATACCAAAAGACCTGTCTATGTAGCAGCTTTAAGTGATTTTATAACCCAGTTAGAGTACATTAGATGATTATAATCCATGTCTGTCTTTGTCATGGTTTGGCCACAGACATTGGAAATGTATGAGCCATATTTTAAACCTGATCACAGTACTGAGCAGTCATTGTATTACATAGCATTACTTCAATATGCATAAACATTTGACTGTATATCTGTGTAGATGGGATAGAAAGTTCAGACTGATCACGCTTCATACTTGATGAACATGTGGAGAACATATTCACATGTATAGAGTTTCTAATCTTTTTGTAATCAGGTCTTCCATCCCTCTATCCTCACATGGAAGTGCAGAGTTGAGTATGCAACAGGTAAACCTTTTCCAAAGTACATCTTTTTCAGCTGGAATTCACTGCCAACACTCACTTCTCAGAACAGTCAGCAGTAGTTCTCAGACATAAAATAATTCCACATACATGTAAGGGCATAAAATGGTTCAAGCAAAAAGCATGTCTAACACAGTACCTTGCCCTAGTGGTGTCCATATGTGGACATGGATGGAAGAGGAAAAACAGGGCAAGTCATTGACATTTCCTGACAACCTTTCTAGGATGACAGCCTTCCTAGGATGAAGTAATCAGAGATGTACATAGTATTCAAGGTATGGGCAACCATGAATTTTTCTGCATTACTGCACATTTATTTACTCTAAATTACACCTGCTGTTTCGCTGCTCAATCGTTTAAGGTTCTTTTGTGGTTCTTTACACTGCTTTTTTTTTTTATGTTATCAGAATGACTTCATATCATCCATAGTCTTCACTGTCACACTGTTGGCTGTCTTTTCCAGGCTGTCTTGAACTGCACACACATGACCCAACTCACACTGGCTCTACAAGTATTACACCCTTTGAACTGAGGATGTCTCCCCAGTTCATCAGATATGTGGATAATCTTGATCTGTAAGGAGAGAGTAGCCCCTCTGCCTGATAACTAATTAACTAATTGTTTCCAGTGAACCAGATCAGCAGACCTGCACAACACTGTTCTTAGTATTGAAGATCTAAATCTACATGTAAATACTTCCCTTCTCTCTCTCTCTCTCTCTCTCTCTCTCTCTCTCTCTCGGTTTTGGTTTGTGTTTTGCTTTGTTTTGCTTTATTTTGGATAGGACTTTAGTTACACATTGCAGATTTATTTTTTTCAGTGTTGAAATTGTTTTGAAATATTCCTGTTCACCCCCAACTACTTGCTCCTCTGCTTCAATTTTTCCCAAAGCTACAATAACTATATTTGGCAGGGGGTGAGAGGGATGATTTTTTCAACCTTTTTTCAACCTAAATCACTGTAGAGACCTGCCACATCATTGTGAAGTTTTATGACCACAGCCTAGTTTTATGAGCTAACTAGCTAAAACTACAATGGACAGTGGGAATAAGCAACAGAAGGAGATGGGGCTTTTCAGAAATTAATTTTCTTGCCAAATAAAATGGAACATGTAACCAGCACTCTGAGAAAAAGATAGGTTAGATCTTATTTTTTGAATAAGCTTCATTTAAGCAGTGTTAACCAAGCGTCAGCATTCAGATACATTCAAAATATCTTAGGCTCAGAGCTCTTGACTTTCAAGAAGTCAAGGAGGTTTTTAGTACTACAGCATGAATGCAGCACTGAACTCCATGTTGCAAACTCCCCTTTTTCTGTATTTGCCTCTCTGTTTTTAGAATAGAATAAAATACAATAGTCCATTTGGAAATGGCCTTCAAAAATCATCTAGTCAAACTGGAAATGGTTTTCACCATCCCTTTATAACATTCTGAACTAAAAGAGTTTCACAGAAACCTAAGTGACTCATTGGGCTGTAATGGAAGAATCTACAACTTCCTATCCTGAGCTGCAATACTGGGGAGCTGCTTATGAGTCACACTCGGCCTTATCCCAAATTCACCAAAAGTATTACTAGAATTGTAAAAAGTTGCAAGTCACTGTGGGTGCATGGACCCTGCCTGCCAAAGGCTGAACTGAGGAAGCTGAGGCTCAGCAAGTGTGAGTCAGCCTTACTTCTCCATCATCAGCAGAGCAATCCTGTTTAACACAGGCTGACAGCCTCATCATGGATATCAATTCGCAATAGGATTAGAAACAATCATTGTAAGTTACTGCCTTGTACAGCACAATCAGTGGGCTCAGCAACAGATGTGCATAGGTAGCGTGAAAAGAATTAGGCAGAGACAAAAAGTAAAAACATCTACTAGAAGAAAGGATAACTATCAAATTAACAAGATAATGCATCTATCTATTACTGAAATTTATTTTCATTTGTGTAACACCACTTTATAAAATATTTGTTTGGTATGCAGGAATATTCACTATCTAGTTAGCTCAGTTAGCTCTTTGCAGAGAGAGATTACTCCGTCTGCCTTTTGAAAATTCATTTTCTATTTAGTATGGAAACAGTCCCCCTGGATCTGGGTTAATCCATCTTCTGGTTGGACATGATGATGATCTGAATGAACTGAAAAAAAGACAAATTGCAAGGGGCATGTAACAAGCCCCCTCTTCTTTCTGTTAAACCTCTGTTAATAACGTGTGAAGGAGTAACAACAAAGAGCTTCTGTCCTCTTTATAAAAGACCCTTAAGGGCAGAGGCAGGCTGTAAGAAACTATTCTTTTGCTAATGCTAGCTGAATTACTGAGAAAGCTCAGTGTTAAAAATCCATTACAAGGATCTTGTACATGGAAAGGAAGTATTTCCGTGGATGACTTTCTAATGACTGTCAAACATTTGCAGCCATCAGACAAAAGGAAGCATTGTGATGACAAGACACATACAACCTAGTGCTAGTGCTGTGGTTGCATCTGCCAGCCGTGTAATTGCGAGCTGCAAGCACTTGAGTGGTCCTAGAAACAAATTGGAAATTGACTCTTGATGCTGGATTTTCCTTACTTCATTCTTTATGAAGTAAAGAATGTTTCTCTTTTCTTTTCCTTCCTTCCTTCCTTCCTTCCTTCCTTCCTTCCTTCCTTCCTTCCTTCCTTCCTTCCTTCCTTCCTTCCTTCCTTCCTTCCTTCCTTCCTTCCTTCCTTCCTTCCTTCCTCCCTCCCTCCCTCCCTCCCTCCCTCCCTCCCTCCCTCCCTCTCTTCCTTCCCTTTTCTTTCTTTCTTTCTCCTCTTTCTTTCTTTCTTTCTTTCTTTCTTTCTTTCTTTCTTTCTTTCTTTCTTTCTCTCTTTCTCTCTTTCTCTCTTTCTCTCTTTCTCTCTTTCTCTCTTTCTCTCTTTCTCTCTTTCTCTCTTTCTCTCTTTCTCTCTTTCTCTCTTTCTCTCTTTCTCTCTTTCCTTCTTTCTTCTTTCCTTCTTTCCTTCTTTCCTTCTTTCCTTCTTTCCTTCTTTCCTTCTTTCCTTCTTTCCTTCTTTCCTTCTTTCCTTCTTTCTTTCCTTCTTTCTTTCCTTCTTTCTTTCCTTCTTTCTTTCCTTCTTTCCTTCTTTCCTTCTTTCCTTCTTTCCTTCTTTCCTTCTTTCTTTCCTTCTTTCTTTCCTTCTTTCTTTCCTTCTTTCCTTCTTTCCTTCTTTCCTTCTTTCTTTCCTTCTTTCTTTCCTTCTTTCCTTCTTTCCTTCTTTCTTTCCTTCTTTCTTTCCTTCTTTCTTTCCTTCTTTCCTTCTTTCCTTCTTTCCTTCTTTCTTTCCTTCTTTCTTTCCTTCTTCTTTCCTTCTTTCCTTCTCTCTCTCTTTCTCTCTCTCTTTCTCTCTCTTTTCTTCCTTCCTTCTGTTATAATGAAGTCTCAACTCGAATCTGAATTTAGTAATATTTATAAAAGAATATTTATAAAATGTATAAAAGGTATAAAAGGTATAAAAGGTATAAAAGGCAAGTAAACAGCACTGGGTGTGTAGGGAGTCTACACTCCACCAACACGCACACACGAACATCAAACATTCCAAATATACAGAACATTGCTTTTACATACTAAACCTGAGTATGCCTAGACATACATACAAACAGGAAAGGTAACAAACAATCCTTTAAGTTATACAGTCAGAAAAGGTAACAAACAATCCTTTAAGTTCCATGACTTTACAGTCTCCATTTTCCTGATTACAAACAACAGTCTCCATTTTCCATAATTCCAGGGCTAGTCATGTGAACAATATGCCTTGCTTTAAGTTGTTAAGCAACTCGGTCTTCAGGCCTTATGTATCCTGATCTTCCCAGATCGAAGAAAAGCATATCCATCTACTTTTCAAGGCCAATAGGGCCTGGGTCAAAAGGCATGTCCAGGTCAGCAAGGAGCGTAACAGCAAAAGCCTTCGATGGCTGTAGCAGCAGAGGAGCCGGTGGCATAGCAGTTGGATCAGCAAAGGAGCCCGCAGCTCCCTCACTGTCTGGCAAACCACATGTTTCTGACTGTGGTCCCCACGTGGCTCTTGTAAGGCCTCAGAGATTGCTCTCCAGGTGCTGAGCAATCCCGCCGCAACCTTGTTGTTTTTAGTTGCAGAGTCCCACACCTAGACCTCAATTTGGTCCCATGTTTCCGGATCATAAACTGTCCGATTGCTAATAAGGAGAATAAGCTGTAAGGTTACCAGGACAGTCTTTGTTTCTAAGGACGTATGATTCCCCATAATGAACAACTGCTTACCAGTGAGGGGGCAGTTGTGTGTGTGGGTCCACTTCTCTCAGCTTGAGCTTCTTCCCAGCTCCAGTGTGCCTATTTCCAGTGACTTTCTGTAAGAGCTTCTTTGAGCAGTTTGACGAGTTGGCAGAACCTATCTTCATGAGGCGATCAATGTGCCTGTTCCTGTCCTGGTCTCCATTCTGTCAGCCTGTTCCTTTTCATTCCTTCTTCTGCTTCTTTATTGATGACATAACTTCATTACACCGTGTTGCCTTCTTTTTTTTTATCTTGAGGACAGGCTCCCCTTTTATACCC